>NC_133658.1:670748494-671048494 GCF_037893015.1 Macrotis lagotis | reverse complement strand
ATCTATTTTGAGGCAATATTTAAAGTTGTTTGAAGGGGAATCTGGAAGAGCTTGAGTCCCTGACTTTTCTCTACCATCTTGGTTTCTCTTTCCTCCACCTCTATATACTGTATTATAAAGTAGGCTATAAAAGAGTTTCCAAGGAGATGTCCTGAGGAAACTTTTCATGAAAAGTCAAGTGTCAATTATAATTAACAGCAGTTTGATATAGTTGTAAAAGATTGACTCAATTATATAATATTAATAGGAAGTGCTGTGCTTTAGGACTAAAATGCAAATTACATAGAACTGAATAGAGGCCAACACTTTACAACTAAAATCAGGTCAGGAAAACAAAATCTGTGACCTTCAAAACTCAGCATTTAAGCACATAACCAATGCAATTTACGAGCAACAATGCAGAACACTGTTTTCAAAGAAGGTTCCATGCAATTCTGTCCTTAATGTGCTGTGCATGTAGAACTGTTCCAATTCATTTCTTCAATTCATATATCATGACATACCAATCTAGGTGTCTCTGTTTAGATATTTGTATTTTACATGACATTCGTAAAAATTCACTACACCCTTTCCTTGAAATGTCCTGTTTTCAGGTTTCAAGAATAAGACTTGGTTTTTTTTTTAATTCTCTACTGCAAACTGGGAAGTGGAGAAAGTTTCATTCAAAATAATTACTATTCTTTGATAACAAAATTTATTAAGTAACTATAGTATTTTATTTATTTATTTATTTATTTATTTATTTGATTATTTATGCCCCCTCCAATAAATCAGGCAATACAAAACTTTAAACATGTCCTAGATCTTCCTAATCCTAATAAAAGTAAAATTAGTTTATGATAGATGCCAAGTAAGTTTTGATACATTCACTCTTGAGCATAGCTCTCTGAACACAGCCTTTCAAAGGTTGCTTTTTTTAGGTTCTAAAATTTGTTTGAATTTATGTTCAAGGATTTCACTGTTTATTCCTTCTGAAGAAAAAAAACTCAACTAGATTGTAGGGGGCATGTTTATCCTATTTAAGAAAACAAACAGGATTAAGGAATTTAGAACACTTGCTGTTTGTAAGAAATTGGCTACAGATGATTATAATTGGCACTAACTCTTCATGAAAATAATTTCCTCAAAAAAATCTCCTTATAAACACTTTGATAGGGGTGTCTAGGTGGCATAGTGGATAAAGCACCGGCCTTGGAGTCAGGAGTACCTGGGTTCAAATCTGGTCTCAGACACTTAATGATTGCTTAGCTGTGTGGCCTTGGGCAAGTCACTTAACCCCATTTGCCTTGCAAAAACATAAAACAAACAAACCAAAAAAAACCAAAGAAACACTTTGATAGACTAAGACTACTTCAAAAAACAGTTTTTGGAGGTAAAGTGGACGGAAACCAATATGGTAGAGAACTATCTGGGACCCACCTAAGCTCTTCCAAATTCCCCACCAAAAAAACTTTAATTAATGCCTCAAAATGGATTCTGGAGTGGCAAAACTTACAAAAAGATAATTTGTGAGCCCAAACTTAGAAGGTCAGCAGGAAAAGTATGCAAACTGAGATAAGAATGAAGCATAGCACAATGCAAACAACATCCAGGAAATTCAGCAGCAGGTCTACAACAACGTCAAGCAGAGTTTCCAGAACTTTTGGCTCACAATAAGGGGGATCAAACAACTGGTCAGAAGGAAATTATAGGGTTCCCTTTTTTGCCATTGGGTGTAAAATTTTTTTGCATTGCCCACATGCAGACTCAGTCCCATGTTGCAGTCCCAGGACAAGTACTAGCATACTAGAGCTTATAACCTCTGGGGAACAAATACCCAAATCATAGTTCCAGGATTGAAAAGAATGGCTGTGTTTGCCCCATAGTTCAAAGCACAGACCAGAAGAGTACCACCTTGGAAGAACTTAAAAATTATGGACCCCCCCCAGGAGTAACTCTGAAAAATAGTTGCTCAACAATCTCCAGGAGTGGACCTGAACTTTAACAAAGAAGTTAATATTTAAAAATATACTGGAAATGGGAAGGAAGGGAGGGAGGGAGGGAGGAAGGAAGGAAGGAAGGAAGGAAGGAAGGAAGGAAGGAAGGAAGGAAGGAAGGAAGGAAGGAAGGAAGGAAGGAAGGAAGGAAGGAAGGAAGGAAGGAAGGAAGGAAGGAAGGAAGGAAGGAAGGAGGAAGGAAGGAAGGAAGGGAGGGAGGGAGGGAGGAAGGAAGGGAGGAAGGGAGGGAAGAAAAAAAGTGAGGGACAGAGAGAGACAGAGACAGAGACAGATAGACAGACAGATAGAGAGACAGAGAAAGAGACAGAGAGATAGACTGAGACAAAGAAACAAAGAAAGAACCTGATAGTAGAAAGTTACAATACTGGCAGAGAAGATCAAAGCATAAACAAAGAAGATAACAAAGTCAAATTTGCTACATTCAAAATATCAATGAAAAAATTGTGAATTGGTCTCAGGTGCAAAAAAAAATACCTGGAAGAATACAAAAAAAAAATTTAAATGACAGTGATGCATGAAAATAATGAAAAAAGCACCTTAGTAAAAAAAAAAGGTCCTATAAAACCAATCAAAATAACACTCACAAAACAGAATAAGACAAATGGTAAAAATCCACTGAAGAAAACTCCTTAAAAACCAGAATTTGCTGCTCATGGATAGGTCAAGCTAATATAATAAAAATGACAATTCTACCAAAAACTGAACTACCTATTTAGCACCCTGCCAATCAAAATTCCAAAAAATTGCTTTAATGAGTAAAAAAATGTGTAAGTACATTCATATGGAGAAATAAAAAGTCAAGAATTTCCAGGGATTCAATGAAAAGAAGTGCAAAAGAAGGTGGCTTAGTCCTTACAGATCTAAAATTATATTTTAAAGAAGCAATCATCAAAACTGTCTGGTGTTGGCTAAGAAATAGAGTAGTGGACCAGTGGAATAGACTAGGTGCAATAGCAGGAAATGATTATAGTAATCTACTGTTTGATAAACCCAAAGAGTCCAGCTATTGGGATAAAAACTCTTTCCAACAAAAACTGTTGGGAAAATTGGAAGTTAGTACGGAAGAAATTTAGATTAGACCAATACCTCACACCCTATACCAAGATAAGATCAAAATGGATACAGGATTTAGACATAAAAAAAAACTATATTATAAGCAAACTAGAAGATCAAGGAATAGTTTACCTGTCAGGTCTATGGAAAGGGAAGCAGTTTATGGCCAAGGAAGAGATCACTAAAAACAAACTACATGATTCTGATTACATTAAATTAAAAGGCTTTTGCACAAAATTACTGTAACCAAAATCAAAAGAAATGTAGTAAACTGGGAAACAATCTTTACAACTAGTATTTCTGATAAAGGACTCATTTCTAAAATATACAGAGAACTGAGTCAAATTATTAGAAAACAAACCATTCCCCAATTGACAAATGGTCAAGGATTTGCAAAGCAATTTACAGATCAGGAAATCAAAACGATCCATAGTCATATGAAAAATTTCTCTAAATCATTAATTATTAGAGAAATGCAAACTAAAGCATCTCTGAAGTATCACCTCTCAAACTGGCCAATATGACCAGAAAGGACATGATCAATGTTTGAAGGGATGTGGGAAATATGGGACACTAATATATTGCTGGTGGAGCTGTGAACTCATTCAACCTTTCTGGAGAGAAATTTGGAATTATGAATCATGCCCAAAGGGCAATAAAAATGTGTATGCCCTTTGATCCAGCAATATTCGTACTGGGTCTACACCCTGAAGAGATGATGAAAATGGATAAAAACATCATTTGTACAAAAATATTCATAGCAGTCCTGTTTGTGGTGGCAAGAAATTGAAAATCAAGTAAATGTCCATCAATTGGGGAATGGCTCAACAAACTATGGTATATGTATGCCAGGAACATTATTGTTCTATTAGAAACCAGGAGTGATGAGAATTCAGGGAAGCCTGGAGGGATTTGCATGAACTGATGCTGAGCAAGATGAGCCGAACCAGAAGAACATTGCACACCCTAGCAGCAACATGGGGGTGATGATCAACCTTGATGGACTTGATCATTCCATCACTGCAACAACCAGGGACAGTTTTGAGCAATCTGAGATGGAGAATACCATCCAGAGAAAGAATTGTGGAGTTTGAACAAAGACCAAAGACTTACCTTCAATTTAGAAAAAAAAAAACCATTATCTTATTATGTAATCTTGATATCTATTATACATGATTTCTCTCTCATGACATTCAATTTGTATCAATGTATACCAGGGAAAAAATTTATAGACTGATAAATTGTCTTCTGTGGGGGGTGGGAGTAGGGAAGCATGATTGGGGAAAATTTTAAAACTCAAAATAAATAAAATCTTTGGGAAAAAAAGCAGAATCTGTCAAACGGAAAAGGAGGTAAAAAGTTTAGTGAAGAAAAGAATTCCTTAAAAATTAGAATTGGACTAGTGGATGCTAAGAACTATGTGACATATCAAGAAAAAATAAAAAATGAAAAATAGAAGAAAATGTGAAATATCACATTGGAAAAACAACTGTCCTGGAAAATAGATTAAAAACAAAGGTTATTAAAAATTCTTTAACTCTCTGAAATGCACGATGAAAAATAGAGCATAGACATAATCTTTCAAGTAATTATCAAGAAAAATGGTCTGATATTTTTCAATGAGATAGTAAAATAGAAACTGAAAGAATCCACCTTTCATGCCATGAAAGAGATCTCAAAATAAAAACATGCAGGAATAGTATAACCAAATCCAAATACTCGTCAATCAAAGAGAAAATACTACAAACAGCCAGAAAGAAAAATTCAAATATTGTTGGAGCCAAAGATAGGATCACACAAGATTATCAGCAGTTAATCTGAGTCTAAATGCAGATCAAAACAAATTTTTTTTTTAAACTTCATTTTTCTTTAGGGTCTGTGTTTTCTTTCACAACATGATGAACATTAAAATGTTTTGTATGACCTTACATCTATAACTGATATCAAATTGTTGCCTTCTGGGATAGCTAGGTGGCACAGTGAATTGAGCATCTTCCCTGGAGTCAGTAAAACCTGAGTTCAAATGTGACCTCAGACACTTAATAATTGCCTAGCTGTGCGATCTGGGGCAAGACACTCAAACCTCATTGAAATGAATAAATAAAAGTTTTTAAAAAACTGTTTGCCTTCTCAAGGAAGGAAAGGGAAGGGGAGGATGGAGAAAATTTGGGACACAAAATTTTTAAAAACTTCTTAAAATTATTTTTACATGTAATTGGGGAAAATAAAATATTGAAGAAATATATAAAAAAGAAATACTATTCATTATACCTGAAAGTAATAAAAGTTGAATTTCTTTACATATAATTTGTAACTCAGATTTTTAAATGTTCATTACTATACAATGCAAAAAACCTAGGAGTCTAGAGGAGTAGTCCTATGCTAGTTCTTACCACTAGCTAGTTGTAACTTTGGAAAAGTCATTTAATCTCTATTCCTCATCTGTAAAGTAAAGGAAGGAGTGATGAACAACATACAATAGAAAGAGTACTGACTTCAGCCTCACAAAGCACAAGTTCAAACCTTACCTGCTACTACTTATATGGCCTTTGGGGAGTTATTTGATATCCATGAGTCTCCATTCCCTCATCTGTAAATTGACAGGATTAGACTACATGACCTCTTTAAATCTACTACAGACTTAAATCAATGATTATGTAATCTCTTAAATCAATTAATACTCTAAAGTATATATAATTATTTATAATTCATAATCTTCCATTCTCCTATTAAAATTTTACCTTTTGAAATATCTAGCAAATCTACTAGTTTTCTTATTTCTTTAAAGTATGGAATGCAAAATTATACTTAAATATTTAAATTTATATTTTATCATCATCAGAATTCTAAGTTTTTCATATTTATTGCACTTATTTTGGATATTATAGTCATACATCCTATATATGAGGGCAAACTAGTTTAGTTTGGGTTGTACTTTTTGTTTATTTTATTTGTTTCTAAGAAAGAGATGAAATAGTTTGTGGGATGTTGTTTGGAGAATAGGTTAAGTTAATTTTAAAATTCAATATCACGATAATTATTTTCCTTACCATTCCAATGAATCAAAGTGGCATATTTCCTGACATCCAGCATATAATCCAAAACAGACAAAAATGATATAGAACCATTTATTTAGGATATACAGTAAACAAATAATCAGTCAAATAAATGAGTGAATTGCTTACATTTTATGAAAGTTTAAAAAAATAACTATTTATTAGGGTTGTTAATAAAGGAGAGAGCCAAGTCAAAAACTATGTCATTTTAAATTGAAACACAATTCATCCTAGAAATGGGATCCAGGAAAGACCTCGTGTAATTACATTATCATTGACATATGTGATGTCAGACAAATCACTTAATATATCTGATGATTACAGAAACAGTTTTCTAGTACTAAATTGCTCTGAAGTAGTAAGATTGGACACCTTGAAAGTTTCACTAAGCAATCTAGTTTTACAATAAAAAGCAATGTATTCTGTATTCCCAATTATCAACGTGCAAATGAAGTACATTTTACAATGGGAGAGGAAAGTTGAATCTATATCCTGCCACCTAGTGATCAGCCCATTCAGGATGTTGGTGCTCTAGACAGTAGAAAATTGTGCCATCAGTTGCAAGAATATGACCCCAGATCAGTATGAATTATCATCTATTGTCAATTATTTGTCAGTTCCTAGTTAATTAAGTCTCCCCATTTGGAAAATCAAGAGTTGACTATAATACTAGAAGGTAAATATAAAGCAGTCCTTTCATTTTTTTTTTCCATTTGTTTCCTTTACCACCGCTACACAGCCTAGGAAGAAGTAAACTCTTTTCAGAAGATGGGTCAGCACTTTGCCAGTAGGAAGCAATGTAACATCCTAATGCAATTACTGCTAGGTCAACTCAGTAATACACAGGTAGCCCTGGGGAGAGCAATTTACGTTTGTCACTTGCACTTAGATTTGGGAGAATAAGGCTTAAGACCGAACAGCAGATACTACAAAAATCTTTATTAACTAAATTCAACTCAAAAGTCCTCAGTTATCTGGAATATTTCTGACCTTTTAGCAGAGGTGAATCATAAGGAAATAAGTTAATAGGGAGGAATTTTGTCAAGAAAGCAACTCGCAGGTGATGCCCTGGAGTTAGGAGAACACAATAAACTCTTATTTATCTCTCTAGGCCTCCCTAGGAAACACCAAGGTTAAGAAAAATGACCCGTCACAAGATGCTCCATCAACCAAAAAAAACCAAAAAAATCCAATTCAATGATGTTCAGCTCCTGTTACTTTATATGGCCAGATAAACGGATAGAGCCAAACCTCTGATTTTGATAGCAAAGGGAACTCCTGATGAGGAAACTTCACAATTTTTCTACAATTTATAGTTTTAAAGTTACGTATAACACTAAAAGTATAAGTGACTTGCCTAGAACAGCCAGCACATTCTAGAGGCAAGACAAGAGTGACTTCCTACCTTCAAAGTTTGTTTGTTATCCAAGAGGTCACACTGTCTTCCTAGCCAAAAAACGATCAAAACGATTACATTTCATAAAGTTTTCAAATTGAAAGAAAAAATTGTTTTACTAACAGGAAAAATAAATTTACCAAGAGCACCCCAAAACCTATGCATTAAAGTATTTATCATGTAATCATCATATTATTGTTCAAGAACCCTAGATATATAATGCTTACCAAAAAATTAGAAAAATCATTTAATAAAATGGCAGCTCTGTGTCTTTATAAATTATAGTATCTTTATTTCCCTTTACCAGCTTAAGGAATAACAATTCATTCTCAGTAACTAGGGGAAGTGATTGTGTTGTTGGTTTTGCTTTGTTTTGTTTTCTCTCTTCCCTTATTTCATAGATTTGGGCTACAGAGAATAACATCAATAACATGTTGAGAGGAAAGAAACAAAGGACAAGAACATGTGCACATAATAGGTACTTCATTGGCTATCATCCTGTCTTCTAGTGGAGCAGCTGTTTTGAATGATGAATTACATATGTTCTTGTTAGTAGAACAACTTGGTTGCTTAGTTCTTTTGGAGTTCTCCAATGAATATCATCTTTCTCAATGATAAATTGTGTAAGAAAACAATAGCACATCCCAAGACTAAAGAAGTATCTCTTTATATCTTTTAGAACAGAATTTTATCCTGAAATCTAGATCACAGTGGCAGCCACCAGAGATTAGTCTAAATAATAAAAAATTTCTCATTTTAATAATATGGGACAGACATGGAAAAGAAGAAAAGCTACAATTTTCATTCATGGAGAAACAGGTCTTGTTTCACATTATACTGTCTTTACTTGTAGAAAAAAATATTAATCTCTAATAAAGGTCTTTGAAATGCTTCTATTTATTAATGCAGCAAACTCATAATATTAAACATATGGTATCCCAATGGCAGTTGGGAGGTAGAATGGATAAAGTGGGAGTTCTAAAGTCAGGAAGACTCATTTTCCTGACTTCAAATCAGGGCTCAGAATCTATGTGACCCTGGGCAAGTCACTTAACCTTACTTGCCTCAGTTTCCCCATCTGTAAAATGAGCTGGAAAAGGAAATGCCAACCCCTCCAGTATCTGTATTAAGAAATGGGGTCTGGGGCAGCTAGGTGGCACAGTGCCTGGAGTCAGAAGACCTGAGTTCAAATCCAGCCTCAGATACTTAATAATTGCTTAGCTGTGTGACCTTGGGCAAATCACTTAACCTCATTGCCTTAAATAAATAATTTTTTTAAAAAGAAAAAAAGAAATGGGATCATAAAGATTGGTACACAATTGAAAAGTACTGAACAACAATAAATGATATCACAAATATATCAACCAAAGAAAATTATCAGGAGTCTATCTGAAGAACACTATGACAGAAAGCAAAATTAATGAATTTTTTGCTCTGCTTAACATTTTTTCCCATCAACATGTTAGTACAAAAGACTAATTAAAAAGTACTGAGATTAGAGACTACTAGTGGATTTTTCCTCTCAAGTTCAAGAATTTCTACAAAATATGCATTTGGGATTTATTAACAGAATCCAGGTAATTAGAGTAGACTTGTTCCCAAAACCAACAGTGTCAAATTCAAAAAGAAATGGGAGTATGGGTGGCAATAAAACATTAAAATCCTAAGGATTTCTAGGGACTACATATTGACTTAGAAAACCACCTAGTAACATCATATTTGTTTCATTGCATTTTTATTTACTTTGTTAGCTATTTCTCAATTCCAGAAGATTCAGGCCATATTATGGATAAAATCCTTGCCAATATGATTGAAACCTCTACCCTGGACTAGTGGTAATTAATAACACTTTAGTATATACTATAATGCTATTTTTCTTGTTTTTGTTCTTATTCAATAGTTTTCCTGTTGTGTCTTACTTTTTGTGAATTGGGCATACAAAGAACCTTCCCATCTATAGGATTCTTATGTCTTAGGTCATCTTATTCTTATCTTATGTTGTCTGTGTTGGACATTCCATGATAAATACCTTTGTTGGGCATAGATCTTCTGGAATTCTGCTTCATTAACTAGTGGTTCTTTGAAAAAGCTATCCTCACTGTTTCTACACAAAGAAATTTTGCATGATCTTAATATATTCATTGAAAACAACTTGATAGAGAGTTTCATACAAGACTCTTTTGACAGTTCTTCACTTAAATCAGAAATAAGAGTACTAGGTTGTGAATTGTGTACAGAGGAGATAGCTATTGCTAGGATAGACTAGGGCCCAAAGGCACCAGAGATACCACCTTCACTCGACTCATAGCCTCTTTTTCTTTCTTATGCCTCTATCAGTGATTCTTGTAGATGAGTTCTGGAATATATTCAAAGTTTTCCCTAAATGCCCAATAGTTGAAGAATGACTGAAGAAGCTGTATATATGATTGTGATATAATAATGTTGTGCTGTAAGAAATGACAAGCAGCTTTTTGGGTAGCAATGAATTGGAAATTGAGGAGCTGTCCATCATTAAAGAGTGGCTGAACAGGTTGTGCTATATGAATG
This sequence comes from Macrotis lagotis, assembly GCF_037893015.1. NCBI lineage: Eukaryota > Metazoa > Chordata > Mammalia > Peramelemorphia > Peramelidae > Macrotis > Macrotis lagotis. The sequence continues at coordinate 671,038,445 of NC_133658.1, read as the reverse complement.
TAGTGAAATACTATTGTACTATTAGAAATGATGAGCAGACAAATTTCACAAAAACTGACAGTCTTACATGAACTGATGGTGACTGAAGAGAATAACACCAGGAGAAAATGGTACATGGTAACAGCAACACCTTATGATGATCAACTATGATAGACTTAACTCTTCTCAGCAATATAATGATTCAAGACAATGCCAAAACATTGATGATAGAAAATGCTAACCACATTCAGAGAAAGAACTGTGGAGTCTGAATGCATAACAAAGCATATTATCTTTCTGCCCCGCCATGAGTGCTTGTTCCTTGAAATTCTCCATGAAACAGTCATTTTGGCAAGCATACAATTTATACAGATATGACTTTTGATTGGTTTTGCCAAAATGTTTGTTTCTTCCTTTTCTTTTTTTTTTATCTTGGTATAAGAATAGTTATTGCTTGAATCACACATGGAAATCATTCTACAACTCTTAAGTTATAAAGTGCTATACTCTGAAATCTTAGACAGATGAATGCTAATCTCTATTTAATCAGAGAGATGAAGATCCAGACATCTTTCAATTAGATGTAAAAGAAATTCTGTTCAGATTGGTTGAGAGACTTTATCATGTTCTGTGAGGCTTGTAAAAACAAACCAAAAAACTAAAGGAAGTTAAGATGGAATTGGGAGTTTGAACATCTGAGATCTTAGCAGTGAAAGTCTTTCAGAACCAAGTACCTGAGAATAAATCACTTCAGAGGGGAAACAAAGTTTCAGGCACTTCTCCCCAACACCTTTACTAGAGGAGAACCTTATGAAGAATTTTGTAGTACCAGGAGTTTGGAATTTTAATTAACATCCAGTCATGTACCAAGAAGAGGAGAAGCTGGCAATAGTGCATTTTTATGGACAGCTAAAGATAGAAGAGAGAAAGAATGATTCAAGGTTCTACAAGAAGCCCAATAGAAAAGTCAGAGAAAAAACTAAAAGGAATTTCATACATTCTTCACAAAGGAGAGAAAAATCCTTCAACAACAAGAATCTGAGTTACCCTCTTTGCTATATGTGCTCTAAATTTAACGATATTACCCTGAATTGTGTATGTACTTGTAGAAGTAATACTTATAGAAGAAAGGATGAAATATTTGTACCAATGCATAGTAAATGCCCATTTCAAAAGGCTAAGTCCATCTGGATAGCAGTGAAATCAACAAAAAATCAAGAAGGGAAGCATACCCTAAAGATGATGAGGAAACTACTTTAGAATTTCTAATATGTCTAGCATCTTCCTTAGGGAAAGAAAGATTTGCATTTTTTTTCATTTATACTATGTATTTATCATGTTTAGAAGTGTTTTCTGGGTTTGATACAGATCTTCAGATACCTTTTGAAAAGATGTATGTTTTTTCTAGAATGAAGAAAGTCAAAAGATACATTACTTAGTATAAGCTTTATTATTGTTGTTGACAGTACTATGATGAGAAAAATCTTAGTCAATCTATTAACTCTGACTGTTTCTACATTTCATGTATTTGTAATATTTTTCCTGTTGTCACATCTTTACCATATTTTCATCTTGTATAGGATCTATCACCCAAATACTAGGCTTTTAAATCCATTCGTTCTGTTTGAACCAACTGAATGTCAGCAGTCTTTCTAAGATCACTTCACACATATTACTATACTATAACAGTTCATTAGTCAGGAGCCATGTGAAATGATTTGGAAGTTAGAGATGTTGGTAGTCCTGTTCAGAAAATTCAATTCCTAAAGAAATGAGCAGCAATCTTTTTTTAAACAAAAGTGTTATTTATGAGTAACATTGCACTTTGGATTGTAGAAAAAATGATTACAATATTCAAAATATTACAGCATCTTGCACATACTAAGATTTCATGCAACCAGTTTAGCAGTATCTTCTGAAATATTAATCTCAAAATACCTGTCAAATATTCAGTTGGATGACTAATCATAGCATTCTAAGGAATTCTCCTGCATTACATTGGAGTGAGAAAAATATTAACTGAACAGTGCTATATGTTGAAACACATACTATTGGGTAGAATAACTGTGTAGTAAGAGGCTGACAAGACAAAATTTCATTCAATTTAGGCAGCCCATAAGAAGAAAAAAATAGAGCTGCTTCTACAATGGCCTTTTCACTCACATTTGAACACATATGTTACTATGTTACTGGAAGTAGTTGATCTATTTTAGAGCTAACAATACATATATAACTACCTATACACAATGTAACTGTATAAGTAACAATATAATAACACAAATATAATAATTATTGCTTCTCAGTCATTTTTTCAGTCATGCCCTACTCTTTATGACCCCATTGAGCGAATTTTCTTGGTAAAGATACTAGATTGGTTTGCCTTTCCTTCTCCATTTCATTTGACAAATGAGACAGAGGCAAGCAGGTTTAAGTAAGTTGGCCAGAGTTGCACAGCTAGCAAGTATCCGAGGTCAGATTTAAATGCAGGATGATGAATCTTCCTAACTCCAGGTCTGACATTCTATCCACTATAACACATAACTGCCCTACATATAACTGAACATATGCATATGACCATCTGCAATTGCTTTTACCATTAATTTATAATCTATGAAATGCCAGGATACAATACAAAAAATAGATTATTATTGACAATATTCAAAATGAATCTGCTTTTGTTGATTCAGGAAGTCTTTCCAACAAAGAGCATAGCTCATCTATGAAATTTTCATCCATTTCTACCCAAATTTTCACCATAGGATGTGCACCTATTGAACTTGAAGCCTTCCTTGCTTTCTCTTTATAATACATGGATACAAATGAAGAATTTGTTTCTTGCTTCATGACCAATCTATTTTCTCCATCATACAATTCTTTGATGACATTCTTTTTTTGTTTAAGTTCCTCCTTGGTTATATGTTGGATTCTTTTCCTACCTGCCATTACCCTTTCCACTGCCTTCTATGTGATGCTCATCTTTATTTCTTTTTAGACATTAATGTGTCATGCCTCAGTGCCTCATAGGAACACAGGTCAAATGTTTGAATTGAAAAAAAATGAAACTTTGCTATTTGGGAAAGCCTGGAGTCAATAAAAGCATTCTGCAGTTTCCCCACAAACAATATCACCAGCTTTATTCCTTTCCAATTTTAGACTCTACTTTCTGTGCATCTGTATTGTTTGTTTCATATATACATACTTTTTGCACAAGCTTTATGGGGTGTCTATTCAAACATGTTGAAGTTAGGGAATTATCTACATTAGATGATAACTGAACACATAGAAACTGATGCAATCTGGAAGTGAAGTGGTATACAAGGAAGAAAGTAAAGCATCCCAAGATGGAGTCCCAGACAATATTTACAGCTATTTGTCTTGACATCAATGAAAAACTAGTAGAGGAGAATGACAATAGATAGGAAACAGTAGTGTCACAAAATGCTAGTGAGAAGAAAGTATCCATAAAAAGGTAATCAACAGTATCAAAACCTGTAGAGAGAACAAGGATGAGCATTCATTTGAAAACTAGCATTTAAGAGATTACAGATTTCTGTCAGGAATTTCTTCATTGTATTGGGAAATGATATAATCAACAGATTGTCATCCACCAGGAGTATCTGAAAGACATAAAATCAACAGAGAATACCTACTTTATCTGAACTATGCCCCAACTCTTCTCCTTCACTTTTAGCAAGTATGTTTCCCTGTTCTATGTGCAGCTTTTCATTTATCCAGAAGATGTTACTACATCTTCTAAGGATTCTTGGATAATCGTGATAGCTGAATTTGAGATAAATTGTAAAATGTCAAGTGTTGTTTTGTTCTACTGAATCAAATGATTTTGTTTAAATCAACAAAAATTAAAAATAATGATGTCTTATAATTCTTTCATCTTTCAGTTAACTGTGAAATAGTAGAGATGTGATCTATTGCTGAATATTAATAGTGAAAGCTTCCTTGTTCCCTACTAAAAACCCTTATTGAAGATGACTTCAATTTGTATATAGATAACTCAAATTTTGTATTTAGATGAAAAAGTAAGCATGTTGTTTAGTTGTTATTGGAATTACCTCAGTTAAACTTTTTTCCCCTTTTTTAACTTTTAAATACTTTATAAATAATTTATAAATATAACTTTATAAATACTTTATAAATAACATAAGGACCATTGTTTTCTTCCTTTTCTTTGTTTCATAGATTGCCAGAGCCAAGGAAATTTCATTATCAGGCAAACTTTGTGCCCCCTAAATTTTATTTCCTCTAGTATGGACTTCTCCATTAATTGGATCCAACCAGGCTGCTCTTTTTGTCATTGTTCCCTTTAGTACTAGTTCTAATTTCTCTGAAACTACCTCAGAGACTGAAATTTTAGGGTCCAGATTTGGTAATTTCATCATTCTTGGTGGAGAAAATAGATTGCTGTAATGATTTTTGCTAATATTGCCTATTTTTCTGTTTATAGTCCAGTTTTCATGTTCATCATGGAATAATACTTAGTTAGCTGTCATGCTTTCTTTTTTTTGTTTTGTTTTTAAAAGGTAATGAGGTTAAGTGATGTGCCCAAGGTCTCACAGCTAGATAATTATTAAGCTTCTGAGACCCAATTTGATTTCAGGTCCTCCTAACTCCAGAGCCAATATTCTATCCACTGAACCATCTAGCTGCTTTCTTTAAACTGTTTTAGTCTCTACTGATTCTTTCTACTTTATGAGAAAATGCTGTTCCTAACTGTTCATCATCCAAGTTCATAACAATTTAGAGATAAGTTTATATTCTAATACTTTGTTGTCTCTGGCAGTAATCTCTCTTCAATGAAGAAGTAAGTCATATATTTATTGATTAATGTGCATACTGGACTTTCTTATTCTCCCTGGTTCAATTGATTTTTGTTGCTTTAGCTTGTGGACAAATTGCTATGGTCAATGCTGACATTTTTGTTGCCCAATTTCCATTTTTTTTAATTTTCAATAACATTAAAATAACTAAGTATTAAATCATCTTAATTGGACCTGTATCCTTTTATCAATTCTATTTTTCTTACTGATTATAAATTATATTCTTAGCTGACAAGTTGTAAATAAGGTCTACATATGTGAAAAGCTATTTCTTGCATATCAAAATATAGTCAACTTTATTCTTAGTGATATCATTTGGTGCTGATCATGTCCAATGTTTGTCATTTTTTAAGTGTTCATTAAATCAAGGCATAAAATTACTGAATAACCAACAAATCTTTGGTCTCATTTTTTTTTCCTGGACCCAACCTGTCCTACATATTTCTCCATATCTTCACCTTAAGCCTTTTCATTGAAATCATTAATAATCAGAGAACACATATGTTTGGTTTAAAGGGTTTATTAAGTTCTTCATAGAATTTCCTTACCACTTCCCTTTCAGGAACAGGTTCATAAGTTGCAATTATTTTCATGAAGGTCTTTTCTACAAATAGTTAACATTAGTATTTCAATATATGATAATTATATGTTCCATGAAAGAATATTTCTTGTATCTTTTGGATCTATGATACAATCCACTCTTCTAATTCCTTGCTTTGGTTCTCTAAGGAGCCATCCTTTTATTTAGTTATAATTTTCTTCTTGTTTTGTTTATAGTAAAAATATCAAAATTTGTATGATCAGTCCCCCCCCAGCAACATGTTCACTTGGATAAGGATCTCACATCTAGAGTGCCAAAAGTTAAATTAAAATTTATTGACAATCTGAACACTGCAGGATTCTTAATACTTTCTGTCCCCTTTCCCACAGTTACTACAGATACGGAGGAGGAACATAGAGAACTAATAAGAACTAACATAAGGACCATTGTTTTCTTCCTTTTCTTTGTTTCATAGATTGCCAGAGCCAAGGAAATTTCATTATCAGGCAACCAGTCTAAGTATATTAATACATAATAATGAAAATAATAGCATAGTACTTTAAAGTCCACAGAGTTCTTTTCTCACAACAAATATGTGAAGTGTAGTATCAGTAATTACTGTACCATTGTATAGATGAGGAAATTTGAGACTCAGAAAAGTGAAAAGACTTGTTCAAGATCTCCCAGATGCTAAAAGTAAAAGTCTGACATCAAATGTAAATATAAAAATCTAAAAAATAAAAAAAATTCTATATTCAAGCTAAAGGTTTGAAGGAGGAATGTCTGGGATGAGGCTACAGAGTTCAGAATTTGCATCAGGCTTACCTTTATTTACAATTGTAATGTTGTTGAAAGCCCATGTATCAGCAGGAAGTAGACATGTCCAAGTTCTATTGCTCTCCAGGTGGTGAAGAAGTGAACTGACAGTTTCCATCGTAAACATCATTTTGGAATCACTTCATGCTAAGATTGCTGCAAGAAGTTGTCACAGCTATATAGAGAAGAAACAAATACATCACTCCTGGTGTGCATTGTACTGAGGACCATGATAACAGACAAATTAAAGGATTCAAGTTCAACTGCTGCTACCCAAGTCACACTGCACTGTGACTTCTCAACTCCGATGATGAATGGGCCTTTTGAAATGCATTTTTCTAACTGTGCCTCAAACTACACGTAATTTCCAAATCATTTGAAATGGCTTCTATCTAATAGGTTATATCAATCTACCAGCCTGTCTGAAATCATCCCAGACAGGATGCTGATATTCTACAAATCCTGCAGTTAGTCTAAGGAGAGAATGAATGACAATGTCCCCACCTGCAGAGCCAAAAAAGCTCAAATTGCTGAGCCTGAATCTAATGCTTCCAATAGAGTGGGAAGCAAGACCCCAGGGTGTAGTTCCCAGCTCTGAAGCTGGTTGACTAACTATTCTAGCTCATTTGTCAATAAAGGAAACTTCACAGAGATGTGAAATGAAATGATTTATGTGCATTAATTATTTAGAATTCCTTTTATCAATGGTTTCATCTCCATGTTAAATATGTTACATATTTTATTTCAACTCTTAGAGAAGTTTCATGTAGAAGGACAAACAATATTAGTATTGAAACAAGTCACTATGATACTAAACCATTTTTCTGGACCCCAGAAAGGATCAGTGAATGTCAAATATAGTTGTAAACTACCTAAACTGGATTGGCATGGTTCATCATCCCCATTGAGCTTTCTCATCATTTCCATTACATGGTGACATTCTCTAGCATTTCCAAAATCAAGTGTGATCACACTGGCAGAGGCATAGGAAGATATCACAAGCCCTCACGACCCTTTTTGGCTATTTTAATCTTGAATTTACTTCAATGGTCCTACTTTCATACCCATTTTCACCATATGTGAACAATAAGATACTCCAAATTATTGTCTAGAGAAGTTCTTAACCAGGCATCTGAGATCTTTGTAATAAAACTGTAATTTAATATAACTGGTTTCACTTGTATTTGAAGCATTTAAAACATTTTTCTTGGAAGAGTCCCATAGACTTCACCAGAATACTAAAAATACTTGAGACATAAACCAACTTAAACCCCTCTAATCCAGAGTAAATCAAACTCATTTGTCCCCAAGAAGTGTATAGAGTTGAACCAAAGGAGAAGACTTGCTTTCCTCTGTGAATGAAGATATCTGTGAATTATCTGAGTTTACTCCCATCCTAATTCAATTCCCCAGTGTAAAACCTAGAATTCAGAAGCTCTGAAAAAGACCAGAAACAAGTAATTCAGTCAGTGGTGATAAAGTCCTAAACTAAAGTGGTAGACATGTCTGTGTAGAAAAGGTAGCAGTTGCATAGTATCAATTAGAGTTAGTGTACATGGTATCAATCACCAGCAACTATACTGAACTTTTTACTTAAACTAATAGAAGGTAAAGGCAAACTTAGCACAGAGGCACTAGCACTCCAAAAATGACCATTAATCACCTCTTTTTTCTATTCTCCTAAAAGGAAATAACCAGTTTTTAAATGAGATCTGTTTACTTCAACATAATTTAAATATTGCCTAAGGAACTAATAAATTGCAGAAATTACTGTCCTATGCACCAGTTGTGGCCTTTTCACACAATCTGTGATGATTATTGAGACTTTTTTTCTTCTGAGGAGGAGAAAAAGGACCTGTAGTGGTTTTAGATATTTACTCATCAAAAGGAAAACCAGTTTCTCTTCTTAAATTTTGACATGGGGTAAATAATTCAATTTTATATGAGTGTTCCTGACATATCTATTTAATGTCCCTACACTGAGAGACTTGACAAAAACAGGTGACACACCTTCTTGATGATCCCACTTCACAAGCAAACACATTTCAATAATAAATAAAACATTTGGCTCAAATTAAAACAGAAAATGAAGATACCATGGGGAGGTTGGGGGGGGAGGGGCGGGGAGGATGCAAAAACCTAGTAATCAGTAGAAGAAAAGTTGCTAAAACCATAAGAAGGGAAATTCCTATGAGGATTCCATTTCAGAGATTTCCACTTAACCAGTGCTTAGCTGTATGAATTTTCATAATTACAATAGCATCTTCAGTGTGGTTTTTTTAAGGCAACCTTGTTCCACCTTCATTATTCTTTTAAAAGGAAAAAAGAGCAGGTATTAATAAAGTAGCACCTTAGAGTCAAAAGACCAGTGACTGTACAATCAAAGGAAGAACCCAGATTCAAATCCTATCTCTGACCCTGAGTGCTCATGTTACCTTATTAAGCCACTTAACCTCCTTAAACCTCAGTTTCCTCACCAGTAAAATGAGAGGTTTGGACTAGATGATCTCTGAGATCCCTTCCAGCTCTCAATCTAAGATCCTTTGAGAATGGAATTTATATGATACATATTGTACAAGGGGAGCTACAAACATTTAGTCAATGCTTTCAAGAAACCTGCAAATTAGGAAAAATTAGCATGAGAACAAATACAAGTATTTTCCTTCCTAAGTTCTACCTATGTGATCTCATCTAAATCATATAACCTCTGAGATTCTGTTTCCTAACCTCTATAAGATAGGAATGATATTTGCATTATCCAGTTTTTGGAATTGTTTATGAAAGCTAGAAATAAAACTCAGACTCCATGTTCCACACTGCTGACTAAATCGTCCTATGAAACCCATCTGATCATGTAACTCCCTAACTTGAAAAATCCTTAGATTTTTCCTATTGTCTGTTGCTTCTGGGTTATACAAATTAGAGGTGACTAGTCTTACAGTAGATAGCATCCTGGACTCAGAGTTAGGAAAATCCAAGTTCAAATATGGCCTCAGATATTTATTGGATGAATCATTCCAATCTCTATTTGACTCACTTTCTTTAACTGCAAAATGAGAATAATAAAAGCACCTACTTTACAAGGTTATCATAAGGATCAAATGAGATAATATGTAGCATAGTACCTAACACAAAGCAGATACTTTGTAAATGTTATTCTCTTCCCTTCTGAGATACAACAGAAAATCCTTAGCCTGTCATTCAAGTGCTTTCCTCAATACTCTCCATTTATTTTTTAAGACATTTTATGTGAGACTTCCGGCCAAGATGGCGCATAGAAGACAGGCACAGTTCTAAAGTCTCCTGATCTCTTCCCCATCTATCACATGAAACAAACCTCTTAAAAGAAATCCAACCCACAAAACCCAGAAAGAAAAGCCCGGAGAAAGAATATCTACCTCAGGATTTGTCTCCGGCAGCAGCATTGGCTGAATTCAGGCGGGTGAATCTGGGCTCAGAGAGAGGATCAGCCCTGGATCTGCCAGATTAACAGCTGAATTGGAGCTGGGAGTCTGAGGGCCCAAGAGCCGGACCTCCTGGATCAGTGGTGGGGCTAGATAGCTGGGGCTTGAGTCAGCTAGGCAGCAGAGGCGCTGGTGTTGGTGCTGTGCCCCCGGAGCTTGTGGACAGAGCTGGGGGGAGAGTTATGGAGCAGGAAAGCTGCGGACACCATCCATGGGTTCCTCTGGTCTGAGGAACTCTGAGTCCCATTACAGCTCAGACTTCTTCCCAGGGAAAACAAATGCAAACTAATTCTGCCTCAGGCCCAGGTGTCTGAGCAGAAGAACCAGCCCAACTGAGGAATGACCTCAGGCCAGGGTAAAGCCCACCATTGATTGAAGGCAAAAGAATTCAATAGCTCCAACTCTTCCCTTCAAGCAAAGGGAGAAGGCCTCAATCAAGGTCACAGACATTCCAGAGAAAGCAACCAATACCAGAGAAACTGCACTCAGTGAGTAAAGCCTTTAGTGATCCCAAGCCCCTGTGAAACATCCCATCCCCACTCAAGGACCTAGCAAAATGAAGAAGGGTCAGCGGAAAGGGGATCCATAGAAAAATTCTTGGAAGGGAAAGACCCTAACTCAGAGAGACCTGGAACCTCTGAGGAGAATACAATCTGGTCTTCAGCACAGAAAGACTTCCTTGAAGAAATGAGGAAGGAGATAAAAAATTTGGGACAGACAATTAATACCTTGCAACAAGAAAACAAAACCTTAGACAGTACAATTGGACAAGTACAAAAGGAGAATAAATCTCTCAGATCACCAATTGGACCAATACAAAATGAGAATAAATCTCTCAGATCCTCAATTGGGCAAATGCAAAAAGAAATTAATTCTCTCAAAACCTCAATTGGTCAAATGGAAAACTCTTTCAAAAGTAGAATTGACCAATTGGAAAAGGAGTTGCAAAAGGTTAATGAAGAAAACTCCTCCCTCAAAAAGAGAATGGAGTCTACAGAAACTAATGACTCCATGACACAGCAAGATTCAGTTAAACAAAATCAAAAAATAGAAAAAATAGAAGCAAATGTAAAATACCTCATCAACAAAACCACTGACCTCGAGAATAGATCAAACAGAGGCAACCTGAAAATTACAGGACTTCCTGGAAACATTGAAGAGAAAAAAAGCCTGAACTGAATATAACAGGATTTAGAGATGGAAAACTGCCCTGATAGCATGGAACCAGAGGGCAAAATAGTTATTGAAAAAATACATCAATCCCCTCTGGAAAGAGATAATAAAATGGAAACACCAAGGAATGTTGTGGCCAAATTCTAGAACTATCAGATTAAAGAGAAAATCCTGCAAGCAGCCAGAAAGAAACAATTTTAATATCCAGGAGCCATAGTAAAGATCATGCAGGACCTGGCTGTATCAACATTAAGGGATCGAAGAACCTGGAACAAGATATTTCAAACAGCAAGGGAACTTGGAATACAGCCAAGAATCTACTTTCCCTCAAAGCTGAGCCTTCTCTTCAAAGGAAAAAGATGGACATTTAACAAAATGGAAGAATTCCAAAAATTTCTGATGAAAAGACCAGAGCTGAAAAAGAAAATCTGGACATCAAACAGGAGGTTCAAGAGACACACGAAAAGGTTAAAAGGATGGAGGGGCAGTAAAAGGAAAAAAAATGCAATCCAGTAAGTTGAAACTGGCTATATCCCACATGGGGGAAAAAAGATTCTCATAAATCTTGAGAATTGTAACTCTAACAGAGAGAATATACCTAGCCAGAAATGATAGACATTCATGACCTATCCATGAGACTGCTATCTAAAGAGATGTAACTGGCTTTAACCCCACTTGGGAGAAAGACCCTAATAACTCTCAGGATTTTGACTCTATTCAATAGAATATACTGAACTAGAAGGGAAAGACACTCAGAATTTTCTATGACTTAGATAGAATGATCTAAAAAACACTACCTCCTTAAAAAGGGGGACAGGAAAGAGACTGGAGGAGGAAGGGGATTGAATGGGGTAAATCTCATTACACTAAGAGGTACAAAAAGCCTATGGTAATAGAGGGGAAGAAGGGAGCAGATGAGAAACACCTGAATCTTTCTCTCATCAGACTTGGCTTAAAGTCAACCTACACATACTCAGTTAACATATAAAACATCTAACCTTTCAAATATTAAAAGGGAAAAGGGGAGGTGGGGAGATGGAGAAAGGGAAGGGGAGTGGGGGAAAAAAGAGGGGGGAAAAAAGGAAGGGAAGGGAAAAGGGGAAAAGGGAAAGGGGAAAGAAAGGGGAGGGGTGATATGGGAGGGCAAACACACTGAGGGGGGTGGTATTCAGAAACAAAATACTGGGTAATATGGATAAAGGGGGAGAAAGGGGGAAAATTACAAACAGAGGGAAGATAGCATGGAGGGCAATAAGGAATTAATAATCATAACCTTGAATGTGAATGGGATGAACTCTCCCTTAAAACATAAGCAAATAACAGAGTGGATTAAAAACCAGAATCCTATAATATGCTGCCTACAAGAAACTCATTTGAAGCAGAGAGATACATATAGAGTAAAGGTAAAAGGTTGGAGCAAATTATATTTTGCTTCAGCTGAAGTAAAAAAAAGCAGGAGTAGCAATCCTTATCTCAGACAAAGCAGCAGCAAAAATAGATAGCGTTAAAAGAGATAAGGAAGGAAACTTTATCCTCCTAAAACGTACCATAGACAATAAAGTCATTTTAATATTGAATATATATGCACCTAGTGGGACAGCACCCAAATTCTTAGAAGAGAAGCTGAAAGAACTACAGGAAGACATAGACAGCAAAACTCTACTAGTGGGAGACCTCAACTTCCCACTCTCAGATCTAGATAAATGGAATCATAAAATAAATAAGAAAGAAGTTAAGGAAGTAACTAGATTGTTAGAAAAATTAGATTGGTAGACTTATGGAGGAAACTGAACAGGGATAGAAAGGAATATACCTTTTTCCCTGCAGTACATGGAACTTATACAAAAATTGACCATGTACTAGGACATAAAAACCTAATAATCAACTGCAGAAAGGCAGAAATAGCAAATACATCTTTCTCAGACCACAATGCAATAAACACTCATATGCAATACTGGGCCAAGGAGATATAGAGCCAGAACAAATTGGAAACTGAATAACCTCATTTTAAAAAAATGAGTGGACCAAAAATCAAATTATAGAAAGAATTAACCATTTTATCCTAGATAATGATAATAATGAAACAACATAACAAAACCTATGGGATTCATTCAAAGCAACTCTCAGGAGATATATTATAGCTTTAATTGCTTACATGAATAAATTGGAGAAAGAGGAAATCAATGAACTAAACATGCAGCTAAAAAAATTAGAGAAAGAACAAATCAAAAATCCCCAATTAAATACAAAATTAGAAATTCTACAAATTAAAGGAGAAATTAATAAAAAGCAAAAAAACTATTGAATTAATAAATAAAACCAAAAGTTATTATGAAAAAACTAATAAAATTGATAAACCTCTGGTAAATTTGATTTAAAAAAAGAAAGAAGAAAACCAAATTGCTAGTATCATAAATTAAAAAGTGAACTCACCACCAATGAGGAGGAAATTAAAGTAAAACTTTGAAATTATTTTGCCCAACTCTATGCCAATAAATTTGATAATCTAAGTGAAATGGATGAATATTTACAAAAATATAAGTTGGCCAGGTTAAATGAAGAAGAGATTAAATACCTAAACAACCCTATCTCAGAAAAAGAAATTCAACAAGCTATCACTGAACTCCCTATAAAACAATCTCCAGGGCCTGATGGATTCACAAGTGAATTCTACCAAACATTTAAGGAACAATTGGTTCCAATTCTATAGAAACTCTTTGGAAAAATAGGGAAAGATGGAACTCTGCCTAACTCTTTCTATGAAACCAATATGGTGCTGTTACCTAAACCAGGAAGAGTTAAAACAGAGAAGGAAAATTATAGACCTATCTCCCTGATGAATATAGATGCAGAAATCTTAAATAAAATCTAAGGAAAACAATTACAACAAGTTATCACTAGGATAATACATTATGATCAAGTAGAATTTATTCCAGGAATGCAGGGTTAGTTCAATATTAGGAAAACTGTTAGTATACTCAATTATATCAACAACAAACCTATCAGAAATCATATGATCATATCAATAGATGCAGAAAAAGCTTTTGACAAAATACAGCATCCATTCCTTTTAAAAACACTAGAGAGAGTGTAGGAATAAATGGACTGTTCCTTAAAATAATTAGTAGTATCTATCTGAAACCATCAATAAGCATTATATTCAATGGGGAGAGGCTAGAGGCATTCCCAATAAGATCAGGGGTGAAACAAGGGTGCCCATTATCACCACTGCTATTCAATATTGTATTACAAGTGTTACCGTCAGCAATTAGAGAAGAAAAAGAAATTGAAGGAATTAGAATTTGGAAGGAAGAGACAAAACTCTCACTCTTTGCAGATGACATGATTATCTACCTAGAGAATCCCAAGAAATCATCCAAAAAACTACTGGAAACAATTAACAATTTTAGCAAAGTTTCAGGTTATAAAATAAACCCTCATAAATCCTCAACTTTTCTATATATGTCTAGCAAGATACAGCAGGAAGAGCTAGAAAGAGAAATCCCATTCAAAGAAACCTCAGACAATATAAAATACTTGGGAGTCTATTTGCCAAGACAGACTCAGAATCTTTTTGACAACAGTTATAAAACACTTCTCACACAAATTAAATCAGATTTAAATAACTGGGCAAATATCAACTGCTCATGGATAGGTAACCTATCTGTTTAGTGCCCTACCAATCAAAATTCCAAAAAAATTACTTTAATGAGTTAGAAAAATTGTAAGTAAATTCATATGGAGAAATAAAAAGTCAAGAATTGCCAGGAGCTTAATGAAAAAAAGTGCCAAAGAAGGTGGCTTAGCCCTACCTGATCTAAAATTATATTATAAAGCATCAGTCATCAAAACTGTTTTGTATTGGCTAAGAAATAGAGTGGTGGACCAGTGGAATAGACTAGGTGTAAAAGCAGGAGATGATTATATTAATCTGCTGTTTGATAAACCCAAAGAGTCCAGCCATTGGGATAAAAACTCCCTCTTTGATAAAAACTGCTGGGATAATCGGAAGTTAGTATGGAAGAAACTTAGATCAGACCAACACCTCACACTCTTTACCAAGTTAAGATCCAAATGGTTACAGGACACAGACATAAAAAACAATACTATAAGCAAATTAGAAGATCAAGGACTAGTTTACCTGTCAGATCTATGGAAAGGGGAGCAGTTTATGACTAAGGAAGGGTTGGAGAACATCACCAAAAACCAATTAGATGATTTCGATTACATTAAATTAAGAAGCTTTTGCACAGATAAAACCAATGTAACCAAGATCAAAAGAAATGTAGTAAATTGGGAAACAACCTTTACAACTAATGATTCTGACAAAGGACTTATTTCTAAAATATACAGAGAACTGAGTCATATTTTTAAAACAAAAAGCCATTCCCCAATTGACAAATGGTCAAAGGATATGCAAAGGCAATTTACAGATGGGGAGATCAAAGCAATCCATAGCCATATGAAGAAATGCTCTAATCATTAATTATTAGAGAAATGCAAATTAAAGCTTCTCTGAGGTACCACCTCACACCTCTCAGATTGGCCAATATGACCAGGAAGGATAATGATCATTGTTGGAAGGGTTGTGGGAAATCTGGGACACTATTACACTGTTGGTGGAGCTATGAACTCATCCAACCCTTCTGGAGAGCTATTTCCTTGTTTGCAAGCTGTTACCCTCAATTTGAAATTAAACTTCTGTTTGATTCTTGACTTTCCAATGTTTAACCTGATTTTTTCCACTCTGGTCATCCACTGTTTAGAAGTCAATTCTGTCCAATTGACAGAACAAATTTTTAAGTCAGGACCAGTTAATTTCTGGTGTCTTCTTGGGGATGCACATTAAAAAAATTAGACAGTCTTTGTTCCCAAGCAACTTATAGAAGGGGATATGTATGGGATGGGATGGGGTGGCTCTGCAAGTCATCCTGACTTATTCATTGCCAATGGACTCTGATGTCTCTGGAGATGAGGGTGAGGCTGATGACACAGCTTTGCCTCACTTAAGTTCAATTCACTTACAAGTCATCACCCTTTTGGTGTCTTTGATCATCTTCCAGAATGATGGACAAACAAAAACAGGGGAAGGTAAAATAAGTGAGACCTTAATGGCCAGGAAAGGGTGCTTTGACCTTTGCAGTCAAGAGAATGAGAGGAACCATTTGTTTCCTGAATAGGAAAGTTACATAGCCAGATCTGTCATTTTGGCAGTTTTCTGGAAAACAAATTGGAGAGGAGAGAAACTTAAACTAGGGAAGAAATTAGGAAGCTATTATAATTGTCCAGGTGAGAATTGATGAGGATTCATAGAAAGGGGTGTTGATATGGGACATAGATAATGATATAATATCTGTAATGAAGAGTAATTTTGGAAGGACCTAAAACTGGAGGAATTAGGAAGAATTTGCATAGAGTGAGGTAAAATGGAGCACTGAATGAAATGAAACTTGAGATTCTAAGAGGAAGTGAGGTGGGAGTGTATTCCAGAGATGGAGGCAATTTATGCAAAGACACACAATTGGGAGATGTCAAATTGAATTTGTGGACCATTAGAGAGGCCAATTTGCCTGAAATGTGGAGATTTCAAGAGAAGTAACATAAAATGTCTTTTTTTTATTTTTTAAATTTATTTTTATTAAAGATATTATTTGATTTTTACAATTTTCCCCCCAATCTTGCTTCCCACCCCATGGAAAGCACTCTGTCAGTATTTACTTCACTTGGAGTCAGGAGCACCTGAGTTCAAATCCGGCCTCAGACACTTAATAATTACCTAGTTGTGTGACCTTGGACAGGTCACTTAACTCCATTGCCTTGTAAAAAGCCCCCCCCAAAAAAATAACTTGTTATTTTGTTATTAGTTAACTTGTTATTTTATTATTTGTTAACTCGTTACTTTGTGTGTGTTACTGATATACTAATGCTCTCAATTATGGGTAGAATTGAAAGCTTTTCTTTTGTTAATTCTAAGATGTTTGTCAAAATCAAGAAAGAATAATATTTATGATATTAATCCAATACTTAGAGCAAAAATATTGACTTAACATCAGTAATTGCTTCCTCCTTTAATATGTGTGTGTGTGTGTGTGTATATATATATATATATATATATATATATATATATGCCTAGATTTTGTCATTTTTCTGGAGATTTTATGCAATTCCTTATCTGAGATGTTGGATACTGAAGTACAGAGGGAAAAAAGAAAGTGTACTTCCAAAATGGCTGGTCTCCAAAAATTTCAGATCATGTATAAGAAGCAGATTTGACATACCAAATGGTATGTACCACTCTGGTCTCAGGTGGATTGGCACAAATTAAAATTCATCCTCCTCACTCCTCCTTGGGCAGCTAATGTCTTATTAGACTCTAGGGTATTTGATTAATTACTCTGTAAAAGTATGTTTCACCCCTACCTCCCAGCAATTGGCATCAGTTCAGCACTTCTGCCAAGATTTCCTAAGCTTAAATTTGAAAGAACTGAAAGCAGAGCAATTTTCACAGAGGACACCTTTAGGGACAAAGAAGTTTGGAGGGGGGAAATTCAACTTTTCTCATATGATAGATATTTTTCAACACACACACACACATATATATATATATATATGCATATATAATATATATATATACTATCTTTAAGGCAGGTTATTCTACTCATCTTATACGAAGAACAGGTCCAGCTTTGCAACATATAACATTCATTCAGTACTCCACTAACACTTTTTAACTCCCACTATATGTAGTAATAGCAATAATCACATTTATATGATGCTATAAAGCTAGCAACATGCTTCAAAATACAAAAAAAAATACAAAATTTTATCTCATTTTATCATTACAATAACATTGGCAGACAGGTGCTATTATTATCACTATTTTTCAGATGAGGAAACTGAGGCATATAGAAATCAAATTACTACATTTCCCCATGCATAAGATGTACCCTTTTTTAAAAAAAAAATTGGGTCTAAAAAATGGGAGTAGCCTATACAGTGGTTGTAGATTTTTTTATTTGCATTTTCCACTTTTTCGGGCTTGTTGCCTTTGTAGTCATTGTTTCACCTTTGTTACATATTAGGTTATGTTTTGCCATGTTCTGCCCAGATATGGCTCAAAAGAGTTTTTCGTACACTGCTGAATTCAAGATAAAAATGATCCATTTTGCAAAAGTGAATAGAAATCATGCTGCTGAATGTCAGTTTGATCCTCCTCCAACTGAGAGAATGATCTGAGACTGGCTACAGGAAGAAGAAACCCTATTGAAAATGCCAGGACTGAAGAAGGCTATGAGAGGCAAGTCAGCAAAATGACCTGATTTAGAGAGGGAATTGAAGATATGGATTGAAGAGTA
This sequence comes from Macrotis lagotis, assembly GCF_037893015.1. Classification (NCBI taxonomy): domain Eukaryota; kingdom Metazoa; phylum Chordata; class Mammalia; order Peramelemorphia; family Peramelidae; genus Macrotis; species Macrotis lagotis. The sequence continues at coordinate 671,020,282 of NC_133658.1, read as the reverse complement.
AAGGGCCAATGGAATTCTTGTGTCCACAAAGATAGTTCATCATGAGGCAAGAAGAATTGCTGATGAAAAAGAAGTTACTGATTTCAAAGGAGGACACAATTTGTGCTTCAGGTTCATGAAAGGGAATGGATTAAGCATGCAAACATGCACCAGACTTACCCAAAAGATGCCTGAAAGCATGAGCAGAAGGTCTTTAAATTTCATGATGAATAAAACTTAAATAACTGGATGTGATATATTTTTTTTTCAAATTTAGGGCCCCAAAATTAAGGTGCATCTTTTACATGGGGAAAAGCAGTATTTGCCCCAAGTCACACAGCTGGTAAATATCTGAGGCTGGATTTGAAATGCCTTCCTTAGCCCAAGTCTAATGTGCCTCCCATAGTTTTACTAACTGCTCTTCTAATGCACTAAATCTATGATTCTATTTTGTTGGAAATTTTCTTTTGTTTATTTCTATCAATATGATTTATTTTTTCTTTTTCTTTTGAAGATTTCTTCTTTTGTGCTTACATTGCTGTTTTTTATATCAAGGATTTGGCTACCTTGTGTTCTCTCATTCCATCATCCTTCCTGCTAAAGAGGATATAAAGATACATATGCTTATATTTTAGCAATGTAATCTCTGGTCCTAAATTATCTGCAATGTAATAGTAGAATTAAGGCACATATAAACAAAATAATATTCAGGTAAAAAAGATAATATGTGTACTCTAAATGATGTTCAAAGTGTTATCAGAGTCTGAAACAAAAAGTTTATTTTCTACTGCCTAAGAAAGGAAGGGAAGCAGGTATCAAAAAAAAAAAAGATTTCATGAAAGGGGAAAGATTTCATGAGCTGGCTCTAGGAAGGATTTCAATAAGTAGAAAAAGCAAAGTTAACATTTCATATACAGGAAATAGAACAAGCAAAGGCAGGAAAGAATTTTTTTTGTTTTTTATATAAATCTTCCCATTTGACCAGAGCACAAAATAAATGTAGTGAGAGACCAAAATGGAAAGAAGTTTGACCTAAATCAAGGAAATAACTGGGGAAAGTTATAGAGCTGTAGTTCTGATCCTGGGTCTCTGACTTCAATTCTACCACTCATAAAGAATAAATAAGATGACTTAAGAAGATGTAGTAAAAAATGTGGGATAAAAATCAAACCTTGATAGGTAGATCTATTTGATGCCAAGGAAAGGAATCCCATGAAAGAGAAAGAGGTATGGTCAAAGATGCAAAAAAAAAAGAAACCAGGATAGAATAATATTGAAGAAACTAGGAGAAGAAACCAGGAGAAAAGGGTATTTAGCAATTAAATGCCATCAGAAAGGTCAATAAGAAACATGAGCACTGAAATAAGGTCATTAGATTTGGCAGCTGGGACATTAGTGACCTTCAAAAGAGCAGTTTCAGTAAAGAAGGAAGGTTAATAGTATTCCATTAAAGACAATAAGAATGGACTACTCTTGCAAAAAGTTTGCAGGTGAAGGAGAGATTGGATAGCAGCTCAGGAGATTAACAGGATCTAGACTAGAGGAAGATTTCTTTTTAAAAAATGATTTATTTATTTATTTCACATTACTACAATAATCTTGTTGTGAAAGTAAACATCAACCCCCACCCCCGCCAAAAGAGATAAAGAAACCTCAAGAGAAATGAAGTGAGAGAAAAACAAGTGTACTTCAGCCTGTGTTCTAATACCATCAGCTCTGTCTCTGGGAGGGGTTGCATTCTTTTTCTAAGTTCATCAGAGAAGTTGCTTCAATATTTTTTTCCCACAGTTGCTATTTTTAACTGTATTTCCCTCCACTCTATTCCGTCCCACTCCCATTTTTTTCTGTTCTCTCTCTCCTTCCACCCTATCCCTCCTCAGAAGTGTGTTGTATCTGACTACCTAGAGGAAGATTTCTTTCTTTCTTTCTTTTTCTTTCTTTCTTTCTTTCTTTCTTTCTTTCTTTCTTTCTTTCTTTCTTTCTCTCTTTTTCTTTTCTTTTCTTTATTTATTTATTGATTGATTGATTTGTTTGTTTATTTTTTTATTTAGTTTTTGCAAGGCAATGGAGTTAAGTAGCTTACCCAAGGCCACACAGCTAGGTAATTATTAAGTGTCTGAGGCTGGATGAACTCAGGTACTCCTGACTCCAGGGCCGGTGCTCTATCCACTGTGCCACCTAGCCACCCCAGGAAGATTTCTTAATTGAGTTCTCTCCCTTTCCTTCTTCCTTAACTTCCCTCCAACCCACCCATATCAATCAGATGCAGTCAGCTACCCCGACAAGGAGCAGTGACCAGAAAGCTTCCAGAAAACATTTAGGTGGTATATAAATATGTCAATTAAATTCAACATCAACTAAGTGTTGATAATTACATTACTGATTTTATGAAAAATGAAAGAAGCCTTTTGAAAGAAGATTTCAATGGGGAAAAAAGGTATTTTCTCCTAAAGGATGGATCTGGAACATGATTTGAATGAAGAATAACAAAATTAGGCATTTGTAGGATCAGGTGGACAAATTAACTGATCCTATGCAAGAAAGTATTACAAGTGTGATTGAAAGAGGAGACTGGATCATTTACTGAACAAATCACATAATAAAAGTGAGCAACAGAACCAAACAACTTCAAAGAAAAATATGGCACTATGAAAGCAAAATTAATATCATATTGACTTTAGTTGTTTCATAATTCAATGTCATATTCATAAAACTTTCAAAATACTTTTTCCTAAGAAGAGGGATAAATGTCCAGTTCAAACTAAAACACGGAAAAAATTTTTGATTAAACTTCTCCCCCTAACAAAATATGATTATATTAATTTATTTTTAAAACAAACTTCTATATTACTTTTATGTAATCTAAATTGAAACTATTTGTCTATATTATATATATACTTTAAACATTGATGATGATATTAATAATTTGACTTAATTTCCTAGTTTTAACTAAACCATTGAGGGTTTGAATTGTTGCCTAAAGTTCAGTGGGAAGAGTGAGAGGCATAAATCATATGCAAAAAAATGATATAAAAAGGAATGGCAACCATTCAGTCACTGATCACATATGTTTTTTAATCACATATTTTGATCAGATAATTTTTATTCTGTAAAAAATTTGTTTTTGCAAACAGTTTTCATTCATTTCTGGAGATATGAAATGCTCAGTTGTGACCAAAGATAATAAAAACCTAGAAACAAGGAAGGAAGGAAACTGAATGTGGTTATATGTAACCATAAATAAGCCAGTGGCAGTAGGGAGAAAGAAAGAACAGTCTAAAGATGCAAAGAAAACAAGGAATAATTGAAATTCAAAGATCCTAAATTTAAAATAAGGGAACACAAGTGACAGTATTCACCTTAAAAAAAAAAAAGAATGGTTCTGATACCAGAGGAAAGACTTGTCTATTCCCCTGAATACCTCTCTTATTTAATCCATTGTAGTGCAGGGGTGCTTAATTTTTTGTGTCATGTATTTGGGGCAAATGAACCCCTTCTCAAAATATTTTAAAGTCATAAAATATATAGATTAAAATGAAATGAAATATAGTTATTGATTTTTAAATAGGCTCAAGCCTCTGCTATAGTAAAAAGGACATAAACTAGAGGAAGACATTCTGAAATTGAATCCAAGCTCTCTCATCCTCTTTAGAGACCTTAGTCAATTCATTATATATCTCTCATCTTCATTATTTTTTCATCTATCATATTACGGGTTTGGATTTCTAGTATCTCTATCAGCTTTCATTCTTATGAAATTTCATAACTAGAGCTTCCTTCTTTTGTCATAAGCCAAATAGGTTGGGGTTAAAACGAGGCTAATTACACCTTCTGTGCTTACCTCACTAAACAGTTGAGAGGATCCAAAAATATGACTGTGAATGTATTTTTCAGTCTGTAAGTAGATAGCATATAAAAATAAAGAAAAGAGATGTGGGGCCAGGAATGGCAAACTTTACACTGCCCTTCAAATTTCCTATAGAAGACACTGTTCAGTCTAATTAATTCAATGCCTAAAATAAAGGAAAGAAATTCAATTAAAGTCTCAGAAAGAGACTATATGTCTCTATTTTATAAATCTCATTTTAACAGTATATTGATAACATGATTCTATTTTAAAATTGAAATAGTAATCTTTAGAACTTAAAAATGACAGTTCAGCAAGAGTTCCCCCATAGAAAAAAAATAAGGAAACATTTATATGTATGAGAAAAATCTGAGTTTCCATAGTTTCACTATGGAAACTCAGATTTTTCTTATAAACACTTTTATGGGTTTTTATTGATCCCAGAGCCAATATCATGGTAAGTATTATGCTTGGGGCAAAGTATCAAAATTCACTCTCAGTTGAGGTGAAAGGAAAGACTGAAAAATTGTGTAAGGGATGGGCTCATTCCAAGTACCAACCAGTATCCTCCTGTTTTTACCATTTATATTTTCTCACTAAATATTATGCTTTGCTATTTCTACAATGAAGGACCACAGGTGCTACCAACCCATCTAAGCATAATATCCTATGACAATGTCACATCATCCCAACCTAGATATATCTCTAATTTCACCTTCCTTTCAAAAGAAAGTATAGAATTACAGCATATAATCTGAGATGAAAAGAGTCCAAAGGTCAACTCTAATTTCCATTTACAGGTCTTCATGGTTTAGGCACTACTCTAAGTAAATACCTGAGGGCTTCCTGTCACCAATATCAGTTGATTATCAAGTAGTCAGTCAAACAATTAGCTTTTAGAAAGGAGTTGTTACAAAAATAGTATATATAATATGTGGTCTGTAATAATTGGAATAAAATATCTACTCAACAGTCTAAAACACGCTATCCACTAGTATATACAAAACTCAAAAAGAAAGGAAATTCAATTCTAGAAAAACATAACTCTTGGAAGTGATGATGATGTTTGTTCTTCATTCCCAAATAAGACTATAATATCAGAGAGATGATAATATGACCAGCACATGGATTGAATTTGAGTAAGGCAGGTGCTGTGCTAAGTCACCATCCTCTCCTTTCTCCTCTGGATTCTTTGGGGTCCAGTGACCAAATATGAATCAGAACAACTGGAGATGGCCTGGAATACAAGGCAATTAGGATTAAATGACTTGCTCAAGATATTTCCATTAGGAAATATGATATAGCCTTTCAATGTAGAATCTATATCCAGTCTGTCTTTAGCTCCCGATGCAGACAATGCTATCAGCTATAATTTCTCAGGAATGCTGCTAGAGTGGTCAAAGAAAAATCCTTGTTCTCTAACCTTCCAAAATTCACAAGATCCCTCTCCAGTCAAGTTAGGTTAAGGAGGAGTTCCTTCCTCCTTCCTTCCCTATCCCATTCTGGGCAGGGGTTGACAGGTCTGGTGGTTTAGTTTAGCTGATAGTCCAGTTCTGATACTGAAACAAAATGAGACATCAATAAGTCATTCAACAGTTTAAAAAAAAAAAGTTTCTTAGCCCTAGCAAGAGAATATTCAACAATAATAAGCACTAAGGACACCTTGTATTATTTCATCTAAGCAAAGCTCACTTGCCTGAGTTGCCAGTGATGATCCACCAAGTCAAGCATCAGAGCACCCCTTGAAGTCCTTGAAGCTACTTGTCCTCAGGCACCCATGAAATAACATGAAATAAACATCCTAACACATCCCGCCCCCCAAGAAATCCCTTTTAGAGGTAGTTTTTCTTTTCCTTTCTGCCATCAGAAACCTGCTCAATTCCAAATCTCTTGGATATGAACTGCATTAATATTTTATAAATGACCTCCAGAATATGGCCAAGTTTTCTTAGTCAATTCAAAATTGCTTACAGTGCCACCTCAATCTCTTTGATCAGGGACTTTTTGAACTTAGTATAAAGTTTTGGGGGCAGCTAGGTTGTGCAATGAATAGAGTGCTGGGCCTAGAGTCAAGAAGACTCATTTTCCAGGGTTCAAATTGAAATGATCTAGAAAAGGAAATCAGCAAACCACTACCATTATCTTTGCCTGACCTCAAGTGTTGTCAGGAAGAGTTGGATAAACACCTGGAAAACAGCTGAACAACAATTAAGTCTTTAATTTACTGAGACTTTAGGTTTCACGTATCTTAAATTCAGCGGAGGGGCGGCTAGGTGGTATAGTGGATAAAGCACCGGCCCTGCAGTTAGGAGTACCTGGGTTCAAATATGGTCTCAGACATTTGATAATTACCTAGCTGGGTGGCCTTGGGCAAGCCACTTATAATCTCATCTGCCTTGCAAAAACCTAAAGAAAAAAAATTTAATGGAATGTTTCAATTACCTTTACTAAACTGAATTGCACATTTCCATTTTAGGACTCTTTTTCAGGGACTTCATTGACTTTATGAGTAAGTTATAAGATCCTAAATAATCTGGGAGGCAGTCATGCAGTTCTGATAACTACATGTCTAGATTCATTTATTAGTATTATGAAAGGATTTCTGTAATATATTAACATACAATATAAACCAAATAAAGATGAAATCTTAACTTTTTTTCTTACTACTTGCTATTAGAAAAGATCCCAGGGAATAAAATGTAAGCAAGACTCCCAGAGAAAGTGCCCAAAGAAAAATTGACTAAATAATCTAAAACGCTATGTTGGACAAGGAAAAAAGAAAAGATTAAGATAAATACAGGAGTTTTCAGAGCATAATCAGAATAGCAGGGAATAGTAATCCTATGTTGATAAATGATAGGAAACACTGATATAAAGTACCTTTCAAGATATTGCTACTATAAACTGAATTTATTGAAGAACATTATTTACTTGTATTCCAGTTATGAATTTACTTAGCAGAAAATGAAATACATGGACCAAAAACTTCATTCTAGCTGATAGTGCCTAGGAATGATACAAATAATGTCTTCAACAGTAATACTAAAATACGGATATACTTGCTGCCAGCCTCATTCTAAACCTCTGTTTTCAGTTGTTATCAATTTTCATACATACACACACACACACACACACATATAGACACAGGCACAAATACTAACAAGAAAGAATGAAAGAGAAAAAAATTTTAAGGCCTGATATTTTTCAACTAGTCTCCTCCATGACTTTTAGAGGGAAGATTGAGAAAATTGGATTCAAATATTCAATGGAATATGAGAAATATGTATTTTTTTTCAATTCTGGGGTTTTTTAGATTTGTCATCATGTGGTTTTCTGCAGTTTCAAAAGGCATTTTAAAACCAAGTACCAAGCATCTGAAAACTCATTCAGTAAATATTCAGTTTTATTGAAATAGTAACATGAAAAATAAAATAGCAGCTAAGAACCAAGTTATATGAAAGAAGCAAGCCAAAAGGTACTCTCTCAAATCCCTCCCTAGGAGAAATCTAACACTTCTCTATATTTTTACTATAGGGAAGCTAACATAAAACATTGTCAGCATAAGAAACAGACAATTAGAAGTCCCCAACTTATTTATATGAAGTAGAATTCTACATGAAGAATCAGTCTTAAGAGTATACACATTTGGGGCGGCTAGGTGGCGCAGTGGATAGAGCATTGGTCTTGGAGTCAGGAGTACCTGGGTTCAAATCTGACCTCAGACACTTAATAATTACTTAGCTGTGTGGCCTTGGGCAAGTCACTTAACCCCATTGCCTTGAAAAGTCTAAAAAAAAGTATACACATTAAAGCTAGGTGGTCAGAGAACTATCACAATGCCAAAGTAGGAAAAAGCAGTACATCTCCCAGCAGCTACAAAAGACCTAGAAAATGCATTAGATTTGATTCTGAAGGGGAAATAAAAAAAAATCACAGTGACTCATTTTTCCAACCCAAGTTAGCATAAGGAGACAGACAAATGTCTTTGAACACTAGAGACAAGGTCTAATCGAGACAGTGAAGTCATCCAGCAAAGGGACTGATTGGAGCCAAAAGTTATGTACTAGGGAAAAAAGCAATCTCTTATAGATCCAAAATGGAGAGGGCTGATGCTGTGTAGCAAATTAAAACAAGTGCCAACTAGTAGCTGAGTTGCTCTTCTCTGGAGCTTGGTAATAGGTCTAGGTCCAGCATAAACTGAAGAGGAAAGCTATACCAAGCTGTGGTGGTCCAGGACAAAGAATAGAGGAAGGCCTAGAGCTTTGTCCCAGGTACATAACAGAAACAGAAATAGGCAATAAATTTGTACTTCTTATCCCAGGACTAGGATGGGATGTCAGATTTAATCTCCAGTCTGATATGAAACCTATAGTAAAATAGCAAGGTTAGGGAGCATAAAAATTATTTGCTATTTGAGCTTAAAAGAAAGGAATTAGAAGAGATGTATTGAGAAAAGACTTTAAAAGATAATTAATCATTTGGCCAAGAAGTACAAAATATTATCCAAACAGCATCTCATAGAAAATGAAATTATATAGATTAGATCCAATGAATCCAGAAACAACTCAAAACACTGAAAAATAGAAGAAAATGCAAAATATCAAAACAAATGACCTGGCAAACAGATAAAATGGAGATCATTTTTGAATCATTGTGTTGAAAGGGAAAATGGTGGTATCCCAATACTACCCCATACTACTGAATCTTTGAATCATGGATTATATATGTTATTTTTCCCCTTTCAAAAAAATAATAGAACAAGAAATAGAGAACTTAAATTAAAAGCTCAGAAAAAAGAAATTGAGTATGCCATGAACTAGCTTCCAAAATGAAAAGCAAAACACCAGAACCAAAAATATTTACTAGCAAATTCTATCAAACATTCAAAAAATTAAATTCTATCAGTATTATAAAAGGCATTTAAAAAATATAAATTATCATGACAAAAATATTTTATAATACAAAATTATCTTTATATCTAAATCCAGGGGAGTCAAGACAAAGGAAAATAATCTACAGAATAATATCCCTAATGAAAATTTAAGCAAAAAAATTTAAATGAAATATTAGCAGAGGTTATAGAAATATATTACAAATTTTATATGATATGAGTTTAATATATAACAGGAATGCAGCATTGTTTCAATATTATGAAAAATATTAACATAGTATCATACCATATAATCAAAAACTAATAGACATTCTTAATTTAACCTTTGATTGATATCTCTTCTAGGTTTATTTCCTAAGATGATTAGAGAAAAAGGAAAAGAACATGGGTAGTCTACCTTTTAGCTCTTCTGGGTCACACTACCCAACAAAAATTTATCAAGAGGGGCAGCTAGGTGGCACAGTGGATAAAGCACCAGCCCTGGAGTCAGGAGTACCTGGGTTCAAATCCGGTCTCAGACACTTAATAATTACCTAGCTGTGTGGCCTTGGGCAAGCCACTTAACCCCATTTGCCTCACAAAAAAACCTAAAAGAAAAAAGAAAAAAAAACTTAACAAGGTTCTGCATGCAAAAACTTATGGGGGCGGCTAGATGGCACAGTGGATAGAGTACTGGCCCTCAAGTCAGGAGTTCAAATACAGCCTCAGACACTTAATAATTACCTAGCTGTGTGACCTTGGGCAAGTCACTTAACCCCATTTTCCTTGAAAAAACCTAAAAAAAAACTTATCAAGACTTCATACAAAAATATATCAAGGGCTGCCTATAGAATTTAGTTTTTATTTATGACTACAATGTAACCCATATTACCAATGAGAAAAATAACAAAATGTAAAAATATTGCATATATGGACTTTGAGGGCTGCATGTAGTCCATGGGTCACATATTGGACATACCTGTTTTAATATTTATAGAAACTCTTTGTGGTGGCAAAGAACTAGAAATTTTTAGGAGGTCCATCAATTGGGAAATGGCTAAACAAGTTGTGATATATCTTCCTAATAGAATACTATTGTGTTATAAGAAATGAGGTCAATAATTTTAGAAAAACATGGATAGTCATTCACAAAATAAAGAAGAGCAAAATGAGAACTAAGAGAACATTGTATACAATAACAGTAATATTGTTTTAACAACTTTGAGAGCCAAGATGGAGGAGAAAAACCAAGAAGTTGCCTCAGCTCTTCCCAGTTGCTCTCTAAAACAGATTCTGGCAGACAGAACCTAGAAAAAGACAGAGTGAAACAATTTTTCCAGCCTACAATATCTAAGAAGGATTTCAGGAAAGGTCTGTCTCACTTGGATAAAAGGAAAACACAGGCAGGATCTGGGGAAGCCAGCAGGAGGCTCTTAGCTACAGTACAGATCAGCAACTGAGGCCCCTGGGTCCCAGCTTAGCAGACCATTGGTACAAAAGGTCAGTCCTAGTACTGAAGGTACATTGTGATCCTCAGAATGCAGGTAGATAGTCAGGACTAAGCTGAGTAAACCCAGTTCAAGGAGCAAGCCATCAGCAGCACAGAGACCCCAGCTCAAAAAGCTAGTGACCAGACTCCTGGCCCCCAGCGCAAGAAGTTTGGGACTGTGCTCCAGGATCTCAACTTTTAAAAATGAGCAAAAAAGAAAAAAGTCCTAACTGCAGAAATCTTTTTTACCAAAAGGGAAGACCAAAATCAAATTAAGAAGAGAAAAATGACAAAGTACCGAAATGTGACAACTCAAAGAGGAATATGAATTGATCTCAAAACCAAAAAGTCCTCTCAGAAGAGCTCAAAAAGGATTATAAGAATCAAGTAAGAAGGGTAGAAGAGGGGTGGCTAGGTGGCGTAGTGGATAGAGCACTGGCCCTGGAGTCTGGAGTACCTGAGTTCAAATCCAGCCTCAGACACTTCATTACCTAGCTGTGTGGTCTTGGAAAAGCCACTTAACCCCATTGCCTAGCAAAAACCTTAAAAAAATGTAGAAGAAAAATTGGAAAAATATGAGTTATTGAGGAGGATTATGAAAATTAGGGTGGGGGTGAGCACTGCTTGAATCTTATTCTCATTGGATTTGACTCAAAGGAATAAAACATACCCTCTCAGATGGGTTTAGAAATTTCTTACCCTACAGGGAACTAGGAGGGGAAAGGGGAAAGAAAAGGGAAGGAAGGGCTGATAGAAGAAAGAGGAGATTTAGGTAGGTGATAGTCAAAAGAATAATTTTGAGCAACAAGGTCATTTTGCATATTATAAATAGCCAAATTAACTATGAAGGAACTATTAAAGAAAATGCTATCAGAGAATGAACTGATAAATAGAAATAAGTATAGAGTGATTTTACATATACATATGTATATAAACACAAATGTATATATTTGTGTCTTTGGGGAGGGAAATGGAGGGAAAAATGATAACTTTAGTACCTATTTAAAAGGAATGGCAATTTGCATATAATAGATATTCATTTCCATAAGCAGTCATCTTTTTTTTCTATTCTACTGTTATGGAAATATTTGTTTTATTTCTTAAGGTCAGAATAAATTAAAAGAAATTAAAAAAAAGAAAATATATGCTTCAGTCTGCACTCTGAGTCCATTATTCTATCTGGTGATAGATAGCATTGTTTCATCTTGAATCCTTTGGAACTGTGGTTGATTCTCGTATTGATCAGAGTATTTCAAAGTTCATTTTCTTTACAATATTTTAACTTTGCTATGAATTGTTCTCCTGATTCTTCTCACTTCACTTTGTATTAGTTAATACAATCTTTCCAAGTTTTTCTGAAACCATCCCCTTCATCATTTCTTATAGCACAATAGTATTCTATCACATTCTTATACTATATTGTGAAAATTTGGGTGGGGGTGAGTACTGTTTGAATCTTATTTTCACTGGATTTGACTCAAAGAAATATAACATACACTCTCAGATGGGTTTAGAAATTTATCTTACCTGACAGGGAAGTAAAAGGGGAAAAGGGAAAGAAAAGGGAAGGAGGGGCTGATAGAAGGGCGAGGAGATTTAGGTAGGGTCCACCAATGGGCATCCCCTCAAGTTTCCAATTCTTTGCAAACACAAACTGAACTGCTATTCCTTTGATGTCTTTGGGATAGTGATAAGTAGTAGTATTCCTGGTATCAAAATTTGATAGCTTTTAGGAAGTAGTTCCAAACTGTTTCCAAGAATGGTTGGACTAGTTTACTGCTCCACCAACAATGCATTCATTTACTGGCTTGTCCCACATTCCCTCCAGTATTTACCATTTTCCTTTTCTGTCATCTTATTTAATCTCTTGCTTATGAAGTGGTATCAAAGTTGTTTCAATTTACATTCATTTACCCACTTAATTCACATATTTAATCAACCATCAATTCTTGAGATTTCTACCTTCACAGCACTTTTAACATCTCTTTTCCCTATACAAACACCAACTGTCCTAGTTTAGGCTATCATTATCTTTTTTTTTTTCCATTTTAAAAATTTTATTTATTTGCAGTTTTACAGTTTATCCCCTAATCTTACTCCCTCCCCCCACCACAAACAGAAGGCAATTTGCCAGTCTTTACATTGTTTCCATGGTATACATTGATCCAAATTGAATGTGATGAGAGAGAAATATCCTTAAGGAAGAAACAAAGTATAAGAGATAGCAAGATCATACAATAAGATATCTGCTTTTTTTTTCTAAATTTAAGTCAGTAGTCCTTGGTCTTTGTTCAAACTCCACAGTTCTTTCTCTGTATATGGTATTCTCCATTGCAAACAGCCCCGAATTGTCCCTGAATGTTGCACTGATGGAACGAGCAAGTCCATCAAGGTTGATCATTGCCCCCATGTTGCTGATAGGATGTACAGTGTTTTTCTGATTCTACTCGTCTCACTCAGCATCAGTTCATGCAAATCCCTCCAGCCTTCGCTGAATTCCCATCCCTCCTGTTTTCTAATAGAACAATAGTGTTCCATGACATACATATACAACAGTTTGCTAAGCCATTCCCCAATTGAAGGACATTTACTTGATTTCCAATTCTTTGCCACCACAAACAGGGCTGCTATGAATATTTTTGTCCAAGTGATGTTTTTACCCTTTTTCATCATCTCTTCAAGGTATATACCCAGTAGTAGTATCGCTGCATCAAAGGGTATGCACATTGTTATTGCCCTTTGGGCATAGCTCCACATTTCTCTCCAGAAAGGTTGGATAAGTTCACAACTCCACCAATAATATCATTACCTTTTACTTGAAATTTTAATAGCTTCCTAACTGAGCTTCCTGCCTCAAGTCTTTCTCTTCTTCAATACATCCACATCAGAGCTGTCAAAGTGATTTTCCCAAAGAATAGATTTTCTGAGTCACTCCTCTATATAATATCCTGTGACTCCCTATCAATTCCAAATTCAAATATTATTTCTTTATTTTTTAATTCTTTTTAATTTCTATTTTTGTTGTTGTTGCTAAATCATTTATTAGGTCCAACTCTTTGTGTCGCCTTTTTCTATGGGGCTTACTTAGCAAAGATACTGGAATTCCATCCTTCTCCAGGGTCCCCATTTTATACTTGAGGAATTTAAGATAAGCAGAGGTTGTGACTTCCTTGGGAGTCACATAACTAATAAGTTTCTGATGCTGGATTTGAGCTGAGGTTCTCTTGGTTCCAGGACCAGAACTCATCACTATTCTACCTTTCTGCCCCCTTTATTTTTGCATGTCTTACAAAATACACAATTAAAAGTACAGAAGTAAATGTGCGCTATTTATAAATAGGTAATATAAACATTAAGGGGTGAGCATGGTCCAAAATTCCTTTCAAATACAAGCTGAGTAACAAAAAGGTTTGGAGGCCACTGTTCTAATCCAACACCTCCAATTTACAGATGAAGAAAATGAGGACTAGACACCATTACACACTAGACAGGGATCTTCAAAAATATTCAGCTATTTCATGTTTTTTTAAAGACAGCCTTCCTCGAAGATCCTGTAAAATCTGTGGTATCCTTGGCAATTTATTTTATTACTCTAGACCCTAGCTTTCTTATCTGTAAAATGAAGATTTTAAACTAGGTAAAAGTCACTTTCCAGATTAAATTCTTTGATTCTTTGATATTATATGTCCTTTCCTTCTATCCCTCAAAGACCTTCCAGGATAGATCAGATTTCCCAGTATGTTTTAAGGGTCCTCTATGCCTTCCAAGATCACTTACAGTATCCTGATTGCATCCATATTTTCAACTTAAGATATTTTTGAATCCTGATTCAGTCATCCAAGAGATATTATTCTCCCCCAACTTTGTTAACTACAAATATAATTGCCTTCCTACATATCATTGATATAGATATAAAACAAGATAAGACTGGGTTCCAGTCACATGCCACTAGATAACTTTCTCCCATGTTGAGAAAAAAATCTAAGATACAGAAAATTTTAAATTATTACCCAAGTAACATGCCTGCTATACAAAGATTTGAATTCATACACTTCACATTTTCATTCTAAGCAAAAATACTGAGACACATCTTTTCAAATACTTGGCTGAAATGCACACGTACATTTTTTTTTTGCAAAGCAATGGGGTTTAAGTGGCTTGCCCAAGGCCACACAGCTAGGTAATTATTAAGTGTCTGAGGTCAGATTTGAACTCAGGTACTACTGACTCCAGGGCTGGTGCTCTAGCCACTGCACCACCTAGCCACCTTGCACATATACATTTTCAATAATATTTCTTTAGGTAAACAGGATATTAGCACTCTACTGAAAGTAGTCTCAAAATAGATGGTTTTCTGAAAAAAATAGTTTGGTTTAAGTTCTAAGAGCCTTTGTCACCTGACATTACCTTCAAGAACGCAGAGCCACCATCACAAAATCAGGCATCAGGCCAAGACTACAAGGAAGTTCTCACAGATTCTCTGTAAATTCATTTTATAAATTTTTTCAGTATGATGCAAAAGTTCACCTGTCTTTAATTTTTTTGTATTAAAAAATTCAAGATATGTCTCTTGATTTTGTGCAGCAACATGGGGGTGATATTCAACCTTGATGGACTTGCTCATTCCATCAGTGCAATAACCAGGGACGATTTTGGACGGTCTGTAATGGAGAATACCATCTGTATCCAGATAAAGATCCATGGAGTTTGAACAAATTTCAAGGACTATTCCCTTTAATTTGGAGGGGGGGGGAAAGCAAATATCTTATTGTCTGATCTTGTTATCTCTTATACTTTTTGTTTCTTCCTTAAGGATGTGATTTCTCTCTCATCATACTCAATTTGGATCAATGGACAACATGGAAACAAAATAAAGACTGAAAGATTGCTTTCTGTGGGGGGGGGAGTAAGATTGGGAGAAAAATTATAAAACTCAAAATTGAAATAAAATCTTTAAAAATTAAAAAAAAAATCATTCAGTGATCTCAACTGAAAAGTTATTTTAGTTCTCTGATATGTCAACCATTTGGTTTGACAAATTCAGTAGATTTGAATTCATTTAATTAGTCTATATTCTCTTTCTCACTTATTGCATATCCTGGGGGATATATTAGCCTTAATTATATTTGTATTCTACTTTATTTTGTACTTTAAAAATAATTTTCCTTGATCAAGAAGACAAAAGCAAAAAAAAAAAAATTGAGTAGTTCTGTTTTCCTCTCATATGTTAATCTTGCCTGTTTGATTATGAGGTTCTGAGGGGAAAGTCTCTCTCTGTCCATCTTTAAATTTTATCTACCCTTTAAGTTTCATCTATACCCAACATGATTAGCAATGGTTAGCATATTCCCACTCCATCATACCGACTTTATCCCTATATTATTAGAACCCATTTCCTGTAAGACAATTTATCCTACGCCCCCAATATCTCACTTTAAATCTGCCCACTCTTTCTGCTCCATTATTAACAAACTTCCCTTCATCTGACACCAGATCCTTTTTTGTTCTATCTTCTACTACTGAAAGAGATATGGTTTCATACTAAAAACACTAGATTCCTGAAACCTTTCAAGTACTGCTCATTCTTATATATAATCATACCCCTGAAATGGTCAGTCATTTCCATAGTTATTTTCAGATTCTCTTTTTAGTGCCATCACTAAAGCAATTTCTTCCTCTTTGAGGTTCATTGAGTCCAAATTTATCACCCATTCTATATTCTGATAAATGTGTTCAATCAATGTAATGCTTGACTCAGTATTTTCTCTAATCCTGCCCACATTCTAGGGCAATTAAGGATACATACTGATTTATCTTTAAGTACCTTTAGGTTCCAATTTGATAATCTACTTAATTCTTATGATCTATATTCTTTCTACTACCCATAGAAATGGGTGTACCCATAATGTTGCAATCACCTGGAAGTGATCCTATTCAACATTCAAAAATATGTAATTTATTTTATCTAATCAGAGAACAAGAGTAATGATCTAAGATAGTATTGAGGTACAGAGAGACTGCAGGGCATAGAAGAAAAAGACTGATAAAAAAAGAAAATTCAGAATTCTTAAACAATGAAGTAGAACAATTTGAATTAATCAGTTCAATTTGATCTCACATGCTTAAAATGCATGCGTCATACTCACTCTCTCTGAATACCATTACTACATCCATGTACAATCTGTTGTTGATTTTACCATTACAGTTTCTTTCATCTACAATCCTCTTTCTTCTCTGATACCCACACATTCTAGTACAGGTCTTTATTCATATTTGACTATTGCAAAAGCCTGAAGGTGGACCTCTCTGCTTCACAACTCCCTCACCCACCCACCCTAACTCCAGACCATCCTCTATTCAACGACTAAAGTGATCTTCCTAAAGTAGATTTGACCATGTCATTTAATTCAGCACAACTGAAGTACATTTGGTCATTTCTTCTTTTTTTAAACATGTATCCCTTTAAAATTATATTTTAATCTTGATATTTATTTTTTGATTCAATCAAAGTAGAAATTCTCTATCTCTACTGTCAATGCCCAGAGTTTTTTATGATTTGCCTGGATAGGAAGTTATTCTTTCTATGCTATAATTCTGAAATGACTATTCACTTTGACAACAATTCTCTTTATTGTGCTTGGATGATGTGTCCTCGATCTAGCTCATGACACAAGTAAGATAAATGATCTGAAAGACAATAAAGGCAGAAAATTTTTAATAAATGTTGTTGAGCTCAAAAAGTCACAATGAAATCCTTCAATATTACCTGATGTGTTTTAATATTATAAGAAAATTAAAGCCTCAACTATTGGCTGATGGAAGTGAATTATGGTAAGTTTTAAGAGGTAGTTGTCTAATCCACAAGATTCTGATTAATTACTTTGTGATGATTTATTACTAAGAAAATTCAGTCCACTTATGATCAAAAGTGTCAGGAATAATAGGCTGTAAATAATGCAATTGTAATTTGTGCTGCCAACAAGAAGAATGTTTCAAACTATTGTTATTATTATTATTATTATTAATGATAGATAGATAATGTCCTCGAAGAATAAGAAAGAATAAAGATAGTTAACCTTTCCTTATAATATAAACAACCCATTTCTTATTCAATAGACTAAGATAGTTCAATGAACAAATCAATTCCCCAACATACAGCATAGGTCTTAAAGAATATATATATATATATATATATATATATATATATATATATATATATATATACACATATTTCATATTTGTTTTCCTCTATGAATGTTGCTTCCATCCTGAAGAATATGATGTCCTTGAGGGTAAGGACAGTTTCTTTTTCTTTTTTTTTTTTTGTCTTGTATTCCCAGTGCCTACAACAGTGCCAGGAAGGAATAAAGGAAGATTGAAAACAATGCTACCCAATTCCCTTTTCTCTTTCAGATCACTTTCTAGCCCCTCCTGGATGTTTTCTTCAAGATGATGCTAGTTGCAAAATCCTTTTTAAATACTCTTTTAATGGCTCCTAGAGCTATTTAGCTTTCAGAAAAAAAAATACCACTTGTAGTGCCCAAGGGTTTAATATAACTATACAGATAAACTGAAGGCTTATTCCCTAGATCAAGTAATTGCTTGACTGTGAAGGCTATGCTACCCTACATTAAAGTCCCTGAAAGGCAAATAACAAAATGGAGTAACACAATTTCAAACAACTTCAAGTCCCTCTTCCCACTACCTTGCCTTTTTAAAAGTTTATTGACATTTTATTTTTATTCTACATACATTTTCAGATTACTTCCTCTTCATGCAAAGTCTCCTGTAACAGATTTTTTTAAATAAGCAAAACTAATAAAGAACTCATCTGAAAGTCTATAACATCCCACTTCTATTTTTTAAATTGTTGTTTTCACTAATATAAAACTATTCTCTCATCAATCTACCCACTTCACTAAAAAAAAGGGAAAGTAAAACATTCTTTGCCACAAATTTATATAGTAAGGCAATACAAATTCTATCTTTGGATGCATACAAAAATTTTTCATCTCATTCTCTATTATATTCTATTACCTGTTTGGAAATAGAATATTTTATCATTGCACCTCTGGAATCAAGGATGGGCACTGTACTGATCACAATTTTTACAATTCTCAAAGTTGTTTGTTTTTTACAATGCTGTATAAATTGTTCCTTTTTGTGTGTATTTTATTCTTCATTGGTTGATAAAAGTTTTCAAAATTAATTACTCTTATAATATAGCTAGAATACAGCATATATTATTTTGATTCTATTTTCTTGAGGCTACATCATTTCACATAAATTCTTCCATGTCTCTTTGAAATTGTCTATGTCCTTGTTTCTTATAGTCAATATTAATCTATCATACTCCATTCATATTCCACAGAATAGGATCCAGGTACATACAAGTCTATGATTAGGACATTGACCTAGAAGTTTGTCTGGTGATTTAATCTGTCAAAGAGGGATCATAATGTAGCTGTGCCTCAAATGGTGGAAACTGACTTGGAACAAATTACATATCTGAATTTCACCCTTTGACTCAGCCCAAATTGCTATTTGGGTCCAGTGGTCAGATATAAATCAGGATGACAAAAGATGGTCCTGGGTGTGAGACAAGAGTTAAGTGACTTTCCCAAGGTCATACAGTCAGTACGTGTCAAGTGTCTGAATTCAGGTCCTCTTGATTCCAGAGCTAGTCCTCTATCCACTGCACTACCTAGTTGCCTTCCCCAACCTGAATGTGAAGAATGATGTGATTGCATAATATTTGAATGCAAAAGTGTGGCTGTTTAATTTTTCCCCTCATGATTTGTCATGGAAAGAAAGAGATTAGAATTTGGGGGAAAAACTATTCATCCATTCCTCAAATGATGGGCATACCTTTTATGTTCAATTTTTCTGTTGCCTTTCTGCCACCACAAAAAGAGCTGCTATAAATATGCTTGTACATTTTTTGTATATTTATTTGATCTCTACCTTTTCTCATATGCTCACTTGTAACTTCTTGAAAAGTACTTACACCTTTTTTTAGTGAATTCTTCTGGAGAAACTAAGTAGAGACTGGAAAACATTCATAAAGTCACTTAAGTGTTATCAAAGAGTACTGGCATTGCTGAAACTCCTTTAAGGAAGTAATAAAATTGCCTTAAGCTCCATGGAAAATATTTCCTTTCACTGTCTTACCCTTGATTTACTTTTTCAAAAATTAAAATCCTTCTAACAAATATTTTAATTATGAAACATAAACCTGAATTTCATTCTATTTATTTTCATAGTCTACAAAAAATCCTAAACAGCACAATTTAAGTAGTGATAAGTCCCTTCCTTTCCAAGTAAAACTGAGTACCACATTAATATCTAGTTATATTATTTTTCCCTGATTACTCTATTTAACTCATTTTCTTCATTCCATTTACATGAGAACATTTTTAACCTGGAGTTTATTAAATTGTTTTCTAACATTTTAATAAATATATTTCAACAAAATTTGTTTCTTGCATAATCCTAAATCTTTTGCTTATGGATTAAAAAGTGTTATTCTAAAATAAGATCCCAAAGCTTCACCAAATTGTCAAAAGGGTCAGGACACACATAAAAGGATAAGAACTTCTTCAGGAATAAGGGGTGTCAAAATCAAATGAAACAGAGGATCAGTAGATGAAATAAGTAAAGAGATATCCCTGGGAGGTAATCCCCACCCAAAATAAATCAATAAAACATAAGAATTGAATTCAATTACCTCCAAGTTCCAGTTCTAATGTCCTATGACTCTATAAATGATACCAAAGGAAAAGACCTCCCAGAATGAGTCAGAGTGGGTCCTAGGCTAAGAAATGATAATATTTGTTCTTCCTTCTTGAAGAAGAGCACAGTATCAGGGAGATGATGCTATGACAAGCACATGAACTGGATTTGAGTGAGGGTGTGCTGTGCCAAGTCATTAGTCTCACTTTTTCCTCCAGAGCCATCTGGGTCCAGTGGGCAAACATGAATCAGAACGACTGAGGATGGCTCTAGATGCCAGGCAATCAGGGTTTAGTTACTTGGCCAAGGTCACACAGCTAATAAGGGTTAGAGGCTAGATTTGAACTCCTGTCCTCCTAGGTTCGGAGAAAGAAAGGAGTAAAAATCTACAAATTCCTGAATACACTTTAAGTGAATTAGGGTTTTTTTGGAAGCATATTTCTGCTTTGACATTTGGAGACATTAGGATATTTTGAGGGAATTCATATAAGCAGGGAGGAGAAATCATAGAATGGAAATCTTGGGTTTAGAACTAGAATCTTAAAGAACATCTAGCTCAACTCCCTCATTTTGCAAAAGAACTGAGATCAAAAATGATTAAGTGACATCACCAAGTCACAGATTTAGGAACTCTCTGAGATAAGATTTAAGCCTGGGGTAGAAATTTCCAGAAAACTCGGGGAGAAGCAGAGAGCAGCAACCGCCACCTCCAGAGCTCCACGCACAAGAACTCACCATCAGAAAACTTTGGAAAAAAAAAAAAGAGTTAAGCCCGGGTCTTTTCTGAATCCAAATTAAAACATTCTATTCACTTGCCATACTCTAAACTTGGTGCAAATGGAAGGATACTACAATCAAAATCAGATTGCAATCTGAATGCAATAAAAGATATTAATGAAAGCTTATTTTTAAAAAACAGTTCCTGTAATCCCAAAGAACTCATGATGAAAAATGGTATCCACGTCCAAAGAGGTGACATCTAAATAAAGACCAAAGCCTTCTATTTTTCATTTTCTTTCTTCCTTTCTCTCTTTTTTTTGCTTTTTTTTATTCTTTTGATTGTATTTTCTTTCACAAAATGACTAATATGAAAAATTTTACATAATTGGAAAAAAAGATAGTCCCTTTTCTTTCTGTAGATCATGCTAATTAAAGGATTTAGAAGAATTTCACCCATCTGTATGCAATTCTCTATGTTGGAAAGACATCACTAGATACTAGTGTAAATGCATACACAAATATATATTTATAGCTGCATCTAATGGGATAAGTAGGTGGTACAGTGGCTAGAGCACTGGCCCTGGAGTCAGGAATACCTAAGTTCAAAGCCAGTATCAGACACTTAATAATTGTCTAGCTATGTGACCTTGGGCAAGTCACTTAACCTCACTGCCTTAAATAAATCAATAAACAAAGATGATATATCTGCATCTATATCTATCTATCTATTTATCTATATATAATATATGTATATATGCATGTAATAAAAAAATTAAAATAGACCTTAATAAAGGAGGCACTCAAATATATTATTGTTATCTTTACCTCCGATTTTTTTTAGGTTTTTTCCCAAGGCAATGGGGTTAAGTGGCTTGCCCAAGGCCACACAGCTAGATAACTATTAAGTGTCTGAGGTCAGGTACTCTTTTTTTTTTGCAAGGCAATGGGGTTAAGTGGCTTGCCCAAGGCCACACAGCTAGGTAATTATTAAGTATCTGAGGCCGGATTTGAACTCAGGTACTCCTGACTGCAAGGCCAGTGCTCTATCCACTGTGCCACCTAGCCGACCCTGAACTCAGGTACTCTTGATTCCAGGGCTGGTGCTCTATCCACTGCACCACCTAGATGCCCCTTTACCTCTGATTTTTGATTCATTCAACTATTCTCTCTGTTCTGAAGATCTGAAGCATTAATATCAAATGTATCTTGGGCTAGGAATAAAAACCATATTACCTACAGATCCAATAGAATTGCACTATAGAAGTTTACCTCAATTAAAGGATCAGTTATGAGATATTTTCATATCAAAAATAAAATTTTACAAATTTATAGGGTTCAAAATTATATCCTTACTACTCTGTCAGGGGATGGAAACTATGCCTGATCACTGAACCTTTGGAATCATATTAGTCATTGTATACACCAGATTTTTTTATATCTTCCTAAGATGTCTTCACAAAATTGTTGCTATTGTACAAAGTGTTCTCCTGGTTCTGTTCACATCACTCATGTACCACTTCGTACAAGCCTTCCCAGGTTTCTCTGAGAATGTTCCTTTCTCCATTTCTTATGACACATGAATATCCCATAACATTCATGCAATATCATGACTATTTCTCCATTGAGAAAACATTTCTCTTAAGATCTTAGTTTGAACACAGAGTATTTTGCTTAATTACATATATTTTGTTTTTCCTTTTTAAAAAATATTTTATTTAATATTAGTAATTAATAATATAATTATTAATAATATTAAATATTTTATTTAATAATTTGTTTTTTCCAATCATTTTTGTGATGTTTTGAGTTTTACATTTTCCTTCCTCCTTCCTTCCTTCCCTCCCTTCTCTCTCTTCCCCCTGACAAAAAGAAATCTGATATAGGCTCTATATTTATAGCCATGCTCAATAATAGATCCACATTGATCATGTTGTGAGAGAAGAATCAAATCCAAATGGAAGAAATAAAACATTAGAGAGGGGGAAATGGCATAATACATAGGACAATGATTAAAAGTCAAAAATAATAAGCTTTGGTCTTCATTTAAACTCCACAGTTCCTTCTCTGAATATTGAATGAAATTTTCCATGGTCTTTGATTATTATACTGCTGAAATGAACAAGTCCATTTATAGTTGATCATTGTCCATATTGTTGTTAGCGGGTATAATGTTTTTCTGATTCTCTTCATTTCACTCCGCATCAATTCATTGATTATACATATTTATTATGAGTTTGCTTTGCTTTTTTTAAATTGTAGGCATAAGAGAAAAAATAGATTTTTCTCATTAAAAATTAAATTAAAAAGTAAGATTATATCCCTTAAATCAGAAATTACCAATCAATTACAAATCACACATATTTGTACAACACGTACAAAAGGAGTCTTTGATCATTGTGTGGTAGGGGTCGGGTGGGAGGAAGAAGAACTTCATATATTTTGTAGTGTTGGAAAATTGTTATCAAATACCATTCAATTCCTCATCTGCCTACAGCATCAGATGATTTTAATTAGAAAAATCAACAAACTACACCTAGTAATTATGATTCAACAATTAAAAACAGAGAAGTGGAGGTATCATTTGTTTTAGAGTCTTTAGGACTATTCATCTTTCCATTGAACTAAAGCAGTTTCCCCAAAACTAACGTGTATTATGCTGCCTGCCTTTTATGTAATTCATCTTAGATTTAACATGACAAGCAAATTCAAAGAAAGCATTGGCATTTTAACTTTTGAGCTCAGGGAAAATTTTTATAACAATAAAATACCATTTTTCTATTATTTTTCTACATTTTATAGGTGAGCTTTCATTCTATACAGATCTCAAGTGATTTTTATTGTTCTTAATCCTACTGATATCCTTTCTTTTTCATGTTTTTCACACAATAAGTTTTATTTGTTTAAAAATCAATCTTTTTAAAATAACAACAATGTCCTTTCTCTACAGTATCATACTCTCAGCAAGGTAAGGGGAGCAGATCATATGGTCCCTCATTAGTTGTCCCCTATTTATGAGTAAAGTAGATATTCCCCAGAAGAAACTGCCTACTTCTTTAAGTCATTGGCTTGGGGATAATGGCATTTCCTTTTTAAGGACAAAGATTCCCTAGAGACTGTAGATTCTAACACATACACACACACACACACACACACAGTTCCAAAAAACTAAATTTCTAGATGTCACAGAATCATAGAACTGGTTGACACCTTAGAAATCATTAGTCCAGGGGCAGCTAGGTGGCACAGTAGATAAGAATATGAGTCCTGGAATCAGGAGGATCTGAATTCAAATCCTGCCTCAGACATTTGATTCTTACTAGCTGACCTTGGGCAAATCACTTGATCCCATTGCCTCACCAAAAAAAGAAGAAAGAAGAAGAAGAAGAAGAGGAGGAGGAGGAGGAAGAGAAAGAGAAAGAAGAGGAAGAAGAAGAAGAAGAAGAAGAAGAAGAAGAAGAGAAGGAGGAGGAGGAAGAGGAAGAGGAAGAGGAAAAAGAAGAAGTCATTAGTTCAACTCTGTCATCTGCAGATGAAGAAAATGATAGTCAAAGAGATCAAGTCCAAAGTTACCTAGCTACTCAGTTACAGAGCTGAGGGAAGATATATTCTCTCATTTTATTATGCATCATACAATATGTAAAGAAATAAAGATAAATATGTGAAAGAGGAATCAAGGAAGAAGTTAGAAGCAAAGAGAGGGTGGGACATGAAATCTGCCAAAGTGAAGAAAAACTGGGGACATTTGATGAAGAAATTGGGTGATGGTATGCTAGATGGAGAAAAGAAAAAGAAGTTGTAAAAATGATGAGAAGTTTGATAAAGCCACTCAGAATACAAGAATTTGAGAATATTTTTAAGAGTTCATGAAAACGAAGAAAGACTTAATAGAATACAGTGTAGGAAATAAAGAAAAATAGGGAAGGAAAATTATGACAATCTAAAAACAGAGATGGATAAGAATATGGGAATGTGGAAGCTATAATCTCACACACAAAAAAAAATTATGATGAGAAGAAAAGAGTACAAAGAAATATTTGAAGAAGGAAGTGTTGAGAGAATAGAAAAAAGAGAAGATCAGATTGTAGCCTGGTTGTAGTGCTCAGCTTCCCTTAAGAATTCCTCAGAAGAGGGCATATACCAAAAAGCACACATTTTCTTAAACTCAAAGAATACCTGCTTGGACCTTCAATAAAGGCATAATCTGGTATTAGATTGCAGATTCCTTGAGATCAGGAAATGTCTTTTGCCCCTCTTTGTATCCCCAGTGCTTAAAACAGTATCTGACAAAGAATCTTAAATGCTTATTTATTGATTAATTGATTGATTTATTGATTTTCTTTTCCTTCTAGAGGCAACTAAATCTTGTTACTTTTGCTAAGGAGTATCTCCGGTTCAGTATCATTCAGGCATTCTCTGGAATATATGTCATGTAATAAACAATATTCTTTTCTACGAGTTCATCACTTGTTGACTGTCTTCTTTGGAGAGAAAAATGAGTTCCAAATCAAGTTTGTCTTGACCTCCAAAAGTTTATACATTTATCCCATCCATGTCATTATTGTGAGCTGTGAATATATATAAATGTTTAACCTGCATGACCATACTTGACTGTTAGCTTCTAATTGCATATAATCTAATGGCCTTTACTAATTATTAACAGGTGTGAGCCCAAGTGTATAATAATCTATAATTTATTTATTATAACCATCTTTCCAATGACCACTAGAACCTGTTTTTTCCATTCATCTATTATGTCTATGATTACCATTATTTCATGGTATTTCCTTTCTCCCATAGTCACTCTCAAGTCAATAGAGCAATTAATTCAAGCATATCTGAGAGAAAAGACATTGTAGCTGTGAGAATCTGGGACAGATTCAGGAGACTTTGGTTCAAGTTGTGATTTCATTACTTAAATGTTGTGTGGTAGTAGCTAGTAATTTAGTTTGTATGAATTTCAACTTCCCTATTGGTCAAATGGAAATAACTAATGCTACTTGCACTAGCTACCTCAATTTTTTTGTAAGGTTCAGATGAGCTAACATATGCAAAGCACTTTTTAATCATGAAGTGTTATGTTGTACAAGTAGATCCATCTATATGTACTCCCTTCTCTTTTTCTTCCTTCATATCTTCTGGGACCCACAACTTCTTTTGCTCTTTATCACTGGCAATCCGCATCATTACTCAACCATACCCAATGTAGGGTCACAAACAAATCCTAGTATTGATGCCTTGACTAAGAAACAAATCTGGGTCAATTAATTTTAAAGCAATGAAGTTCAAACCTATCTCACCCTGGGCCTATAGCATATTTCAGCACATTTTGAACTTTCCTTTTCTCATAATATTATTTCTCACAACTATTTACTTTTAATTTTCAGTATTCCAAGTCCTACATGAAAAGCAATTTGTGTTCATTGTTCAGAATAAAAAGAGACATCACATCATGATAAAGAGATTTGGACTTGCTCATTCAATCATTGACGGACAACTCTTCCTCTCTTACCCTCAGTTTCTACATCTGGACAATGAAGGTATACAATTCAGTAATCTCTAAGGTCCTCCCTAATTATGACCTTTAGCCTTAAAAGTTCTTGTTCCATATCCAATAAGTGGACTCCACAATCAAATTAGGTGAACCAAAACATTAAGCAACAAAGGAAGTCTTGCAATTCCCAGTTCTTGACCTGTGATGCAATTTCAAAAATCACAGATCATTAGAAATTAAACATATTATATAAACTACTATTTTTTCTATCCCTTTATTTCCCATTGTCCTTCTTTCAGCTGCTCTCCAAAGCTATTTACATTGATAAATACCAAAGTCTAACTTCCTGGTCGGTAGAAAACAGCTTTCCTTGATTTGAATCACAGTGCCTTACATATCTAATATATTTTAAGTTAGGGAATTGGAGGGAAGTAATCTTTTTTTACCAAAGATTAAAAGTAGAAAACAAATAAATCTTGGCTAACAATTTCAAGATGCTTCATATATTCCTATACCTTCTTCTTTTTTATACTTTTTCATGTTTCCATACACATACTCCTACCTACTCTATATTCTCTGGAGTCCTTTTGAGCAATCTTTTATCTAGTTTTTTTTCTGATTTTGAGAAAAACAAAATTATTAAACAAGGACAAAAAATCGATAACTTATAAAAAAGAAACTTTGTACTCTGTGTGATTTCTTATGGGATCCTTAGAAATTAGTTCATAGAAATACATTTGGTACTTATAGAATAATAATATATTTTCTTGCCTCAGATTGTATTTGATTTTCTATGGGAGAAAACCAGTTTTAAGCTAAGGTAAGCATTTTAACACATCATTTAAAAAATAAAATGAGAAAGTTGACAGTTATACAATCTAGTAAATCACTCTTCTCTGTCAGGCATTCTTTCCCATTGTACATACCTCTTCCACTATCTTTGGTGGATACAGTTCATGTTAATGCATACATGAATTCAAGGAATTCAAATTTCAAGTAGAAGTCACCAAGAATAATGCTTGCTCAGTAGTTTTCTGTGTTTTTGAAAATATCTTATCTAAAAGGTAAGCAAAGAGTGGGTTTGGTGAGAAAGAGATTTCATTTGAAGATCCTTAGCTTCTCTCATATAGAGACATGCTTGGTTAAAGTGTTAACCTCCCAAATAACTTGTTTGGAGTCCAAACAAATGTTCCCCACATTTAAACATATTGCATTAGAGTACTATCTAAATACTCTCTCTCTCTCTCTCTCTCTCTCTCTCTCTCTCTCTCTCTCTCTCTCTCTCTCTCTCTCTCTCGGAAGCTTTCCCAGAATCTCATATCTCATATTCTGGCCGGAAGAACAGAGCATGATTGATTGTCTATAGCATATGAAATGTGCCTAGAAGTTGATATTCCTTCCACAAAACTGTTTTCTCACTTTTCTCCTCTCTCTCCTGTTCTCAATAATATCTCTTCCCCAAAAGACATACCACACACATACATGCATACACACATACAGGCATTCATACACACACATAAACAGATATAATTTGAGCATAGGTTTTTATTCAAAATTAACACTTTGATCATCTTAAATTTTTTATAAAATCAAATTAAAAAAAGAAATTAGTATATATGCTTTGGAAGAGGCAGAACTTATAATTTCACCTATGGCATTAGTCATCCAACTTTTTTGACTTCTAGGGAAATGATTTTTGAATACATAGCCTGAATATTTATTGTGTATTTAATTACAAACTATGTACATGAACACATATTATTGTATTTGCAATTATTTACATTATAAAATTTACAAAGAGATAGAAATTTTTAAAGGATGAGCTAAAAGTGGAATAACATTTCACCTATAGTCAATAAATCGTCAATGGAACTTACTTTAAATAGGGTAGTGACTTTGATAGCTATGTGGAGGATAGATTCAAATGGAAAGACTTGAAGCAGGAAGACCAATTAAGAGGTCATTTCAAAATCTAGGTGCGAGAGAGAGATCAGGGCCTGAACAAGGGTGATGGCTGTGTGGGTAATAGGAAGGGGAAATGTATTTACAAGATTCTGTGGAGGTAAACAGACTTTACAAATAATTAGATATATGGGGTAAAGAATTGAGAGTGATATTGAGTTTATAAAGCTGAAAGAACAAATTCCAGTGGTACATTTCTGTGACTGATTTTTTTCTTTGACTCAAATCTCTACCCTTTCAAATCCATCCTCCACTACATGCCTACTTAACAGCACTAGCCTAACCATGCCACTATCCACTCAAGAAGCTTCAATGGCTTCCTATTTTGACATGATAAAATATAAACTCATCATTTTGGACTTTAAAGCATGGATACTCTGCCAACTTTCCAAACTTTTTTCCCCCTACACTATTCCCCTTCACATAATTGTATCAGCAGGAGATAATAAAAGACCCTGAAGTAACAGTTATTTCATCAGGGGATTCTGTAGTATTAGATTCCTGCAAGAACAAAATCTTCCTTTAAAGGTTGTGACTTTGGTCACATTTTAAGTTTGGGAGATCAAGAAAATTTTAAGGAATTTTCAACATCATAAATTGTCTATTGCAGATGTCTGATGGTTAGTAGTAACAAAAATCTTTCTCTCTTTTGTGGAGAAAGAAAAGTCAGCTTAAAAGGAAGGTTACCAGATTGTCCCCTGGCATGAATTTTTAAAGGTTTCTGGCAGGGATCTCAGGACAATAAATGTTAAAGTGTGACACCTTCAGAAGGTAGTTAGATTTCTGAGGCCCTCTGACATGAGCGCTAGTATAAATAATTACTACCCAAGGAACATTGCAGAACTATGGAACTTTTCTTTGCCAGTAACATGGGCTGAGATATTTTATAAAATATTTGTTGAAAACCCCAAATTACCACCATATCAAAGCTGGTGTGTCTCCAGGGATCCCCCATAATATAGGCTAAAAACTACTAAGTTGAAGACCAAAAAAAGGCTTCAAAAGGTCTCTGTGCAGCAAGAAACCAGAACTTTGGGAAGAGCCAGTCTCTGACAAGAAAGAAAGGAACTAGATCAGAGGAACAGAAACAAAAAGAAATATCTGGGCAATACAGATAATTTGACACCAGAATCAAAAAAGTCCAAGGAGCAAATGGAAAGATGTAGTCCAGGCATTCTATACCAGTATAATAAGGGTCTGAATTTCAAAATGAAAGAGTATGTGTTTTTATGTACACCCATGTGTGATCAGCAGTGGCCTTCTAATTCTCTCTAAAATAGCTGAAATTGTAAGAATCTCACCAGCAGCAGCCACTTTACTCTCCATGGAAATGGCCATCTGACTCATAATTACAGGATTTTAAAGAAAGATGTCCATCTTGTCCAAACTCTCCCCAAAAGAAAATATGAATTGGAACCTACATAGCAAATTATCCTCCAACTGCTGCTTTAAAATCTCTAAAGAGATGGGGTGGCTAGGTGGCGCAGTGAATAGAGCACGGGCCCTGGAGTCAGGAGTACCTGAGTTCATTTATGGCCACAGACATTTAGTAATTACTTGGCTGTGTGACCTTGGGCAAGCCACTTAACCCCATTGCCTTGCAAAAAAAAAAACAACCCTAAAATCTCTAAAGAGGAGGACATCAATAACTCCTGATATTATTATTGCCTTATTCTCTCCCTGTCCTAAAGTGACTGTTGCTTCTCTGAGAAGGAAAGGAAAAATTTTTTTAACCTGTTTACTTTGCTATATTTCATAATAAAATCCTGAGCAGTTTTAACAGTCCAGAGAGCTTGAATTTTTTCGATCATTCAGTGACCCCCAAATTCCTATGCTTCTCTGGTTACCCCGGATTCCATCAGCAATATTTTGGTGACCTTATGGAGGGACCATACTGAATCTCCCTAGATCTGTACTGACATCTCTGAGGTAAGAGAAAATCTGAACTAGGCTATTTTTCCCAGCTCAGATCAGATTGAACTTAATCAAAACCTTCTTACTTTATTTGCCCTCCTTTCCTTTCTGGGGTGGCAGAGGAGGTGTTATGTGGTGAGGAGACTGTTTTGTGGTATGTGTTTGGATTGACCAGCCAATTTTTCTTTCAGGGATGCCAGGATTGGGGTCACTCGTCAAGTCTCCCCCCTTTATAGGGAGGGGTCTAATATGTGCCAGACACTGACCAGTGAAGGCAGTGCTCTGAGGTTTTAGCTTTTTGAAGCTTTTGAATGTTGAAGTTCTATGACTAGGCACCCCTATTTTTGAGGGAGGTGTTGCAGCTCTTTCTCTTGGACGACAGAGAAGATCACTTTGTAAAAAAGGTTTTAACTGGCTAAAATTTGTAAAAAGATTTTAACTGGCTAAAATTCCAGTGTCTTTACCTCCCTAGAGAGAACTTTATAGATCTGATTGGCTTGGTTCATAGTCTCCCTCTGTCCTGGAGAACAGCTATTTATCTGTTTCAACCTGTGTTTCTCCCTATCCTTGTCTCTCTGTCTCTGTCTCTGTCTCTCTGTCTCTCTGTCTCTCTGTCTCTCTGTCTCTCTCTCTCTCTCTCTCTCTCTCTCTCTCTCTCTCTCTCTCTCTCTGTCTCTCCCTCTGAGAAAGGAGAGTTATACACTCTCTCCTTCTCTCCAACTTCCAGCCCTCTCAGGATGACTGGGGGGGAGGGGAGGTGCAGAGAGAGAGAGAAAGAGAGAGAGAGAGAGCGAGAGCGAGAGAGAGAGAGAGAGAGAGAGAGAGAGAGAGAGAGAGAGAGAGAGAGAGAAGAGCTCTCATCCTTTTTAGACTGCAGAAGCTTATTCTATGTCCCAGTTGGAAAGTAAATCTACATTTCTGATGGATAATATGTCTCCATAACCTGGTCTAGTCTCATAGCTTAGAAACAGGGAACCCCTATACCTTCTTCCTGAGTTGGGGAGAAGGGGACTGGGTGAACCACCTTAGACTTAACATGAAGTTACCAATTTCCCATCCTCTAAATACAATGTCAGTCGAGGAGGCTCCCACCCTTGGGAGGGAAGGAGAAGCAGGCAGATTGATTGACATGCTTAGTGGTCAGTTGAATGGGGGAGAGGGAAAACTGAACTTTTTTCTGACTGGGAGATTAAGATTTCATCTTAATTAAGCCTGTGCTAATAATCTAAGATCTTTGTAATAGAGTAATGGGATTTAAACTTTAAAAATGCATTCAGGGGCAGCTAGGTGGCGAAGTGGATAGAGCACCGACCCTGGAGTCAGGAGTACCTGGGTTCAAGTCAGGTCTCAGACACTTAGTAATTGCCTAGCTGTGTGGCCTTGGGCAAGCCACTTAGCCCCATTTGCCTTGCAAAAACCTAAAAAAAAAAAAAAAAAAAAGAGAATGCATTCAACTATATTAAAGAATTTCAACTACTGATTAGCTATTTTACAATCCTAATCTTTTTTAGGTGTTTTATGTTTTTTTGCCAGGCAATGGAGTTGAATGACCTGCCCAAGGCCACACAGCTAGGTAATTATTATTGTCTGAGGCCCTTTTGAACTCATGTACTCCTGACTCCAGAGTCGGTGCTCTATCCACTGCGCCACCTAGCTGCCCCTTACAATCTTAATCTACAAGAGGTTCCTCAAGAAATCCTAATTGATTCTAAACATTATTATTTTTGGACTGGTCTTAATTGGTATGATCCAAAATTACGTCTGTGTGTGTGTGTGTGTGTGTGTTTAATTAGACTTTTTCACACTTCTCCACTGGCCTGGAGAGATGGGAAAAAAATGCTTCTACATTTGAGATTTTGATGCTGGCCAGGGTGTACAAAAATCTCACTTTGGTAAATGTTCAACTTTTGTTCAGAAAGAATTGTCTCTGTGTTTGTCTCTATGTGTCTAAACTCTCCTGTGTGTGTAATTCAGATCTGAAATAGTTCCTTATTGTTACCTGAGTTAGATGTTATTCTTTTTATTTATTTGAATTTAATTGTTTTTAAAAGACTAATTTAAACTTAAGTAATTAATAAGATTGGAGCCTACATCTTTACTAGGGAACTTTAATACCATTTGACCTCAATTATGAATTGCAAAGACTAGTTAACTATCCCTTGAATCAAGTTAGTAAATCAGATATAAATTAGAG
This sequence comes from Macrotis lagotis, assembly GCF_037893015.1. Classification (NCBI taxonomy): domain Eukaryota; kingdom Metazoa; phylum Chordata; class Mammalia; order Peramelemorphia; family Peramelidae; genus Macrotis; species Macrotis lagotis. The sequence continues at coordinate 670,988,084 of NC_133658.1, read as the reverse complement.
AATAAACAGCACAATTTGTATTTGTATTTGAAAGTGTAGAAGTAGCAAACTTTGTGCTTACCTGCTAACTAAGTTTTTGCTAGCCTATATTCAACTGTATTGAACCTAAGTTAATTAATTGAGAAGTATTCTCTTGGGTTTAGAAAAATGTAGCCATTAGTTGACATTGTTTCATTAGACCTGGAAGTGCTAAATTCTTTTTTTTTTTTTTGGTACAACCTGTCCTCAAGATGCTTTAAAAAGGGAGCAAAAAGGCTTTTGATAGGGAGGTCCCTACTTTGTGGTTAAAGAAAAAAAAGAAAACTGCTAAATCAGAGAGTAATCTAGTCACCCTTAAGTTCAAAGTATTTGGAAGTTCTGTAACAAATTTGGGAATTTATACATTATTATGAAGAAAAAATATATAATAGGGATTAATTTTTGTATGTGAAGAAACTTGGGAATTTATCTCTGATATTGAATAATATATAATTATTTTATCATGAATTTTTACTGATTTCTTTTTGGGGAACAAAATACTGTACTAAATTCTGTAATTTGAGTTGATGTTAAATGAATATTAATGATATATTGTCAAACAATATCACAAGATTTTTTATTGATGAAGAAAAATTTTTGTAATAACTTTGTCTCTCATCACATGTCTATGAAAGGGAATATATATATATATGTATATATATATATGACTCAAAGTAAAATCTAATTAAAATCTGTTATTTGAAAATAAAAAAATGCATTATCTCTGCCTTGGGAGGCATTTCCTACAATGGTGACTTGGCCTGTGACAATACTATCTGGTTATCTCAGTGATAGCACCAGTGAATTCCTTACCTGATCAACAAAACTCAAGAGACATTTTGGATAAGGAGAGAGAAAATCCTATAGTTATTTGTAAACATTTACTCTCCAATTTAAGTGAGATTCTTGTCAATAGAAATTTTAAGCAAATACTATAAGTTTTGAGCAAATCCTATTGTAAAACCATATCATCTATGTGAAATCTCATTGGTCACCTAATTCAGTTTTTATTATTCTTTATTTTTTCTGTTTTGTATCGTTTTAGCATTGGTAGGGATGTCATTCACCCATGCAGTTTTTGGTAGGATTCTGGAGAATAGAACTTCATTTAAAAACTAACATTGTTATTTCAATTGTATCCTCAGAAAATTGTGGTTAGCATGCTTCAATTTGAAACCTTTTAACATTGCCTAGCATCCATAGCATAAATAAGAATTAATTGGGATTTTGAAAAATTATCATAAGATTGAATCCTTGGGATTCTCATACTTTTTTTCTTTTTTGGTTTTGTTCTGAGGGAATGAAATATTAGCATCAAAATTTTATGTTAAATGTAAGTTAGTAATTATATGTTTAATTTTAAAAAGAAGTCAAAAATTTGTAGATTTTTTTCCCATATGTAAATTGTAGACAGAGAAACAGGAAATTGGAAATTATGTCCTGACTGTGGGATGTTTTCTGATGATGTGGGGGAGGGGTTCTGTAAGAAAGATGTGGGGGAAAAAACCTATCAGATATGTTATATGCTTTTGTATACTTATAATTATTTGGTTATCTCTTATGAACATATAATCTATTTGCCTTAAATTAATACCTTATTATTTTGTAAGGATAATGAAAGGGAAAATATCAAAACTAAGGCCACCACTAACTAGGATTTCAAAAATTACTAAATAATATATGATATTATAATGGAAATAGTATTTTGTAAAATTTAATAACTCATAAGTTAATTGACTCACCTGGTTGTTCTTACTATTATTTTGTTCCATTGGAATTAATAACATGCTGGAAATTTAAAGTCACTTAAGATGTTCAAATAGTTTTAAAGAATGCAGAAAATGGGGCGGCTAGGTGGCGCAGTGGATAAAGCACCAGCCCTGGAATCAGGAGTACCTGGGTTCAAATCTCGTCTCAGACATTTAGTAATTGCCTAGCTGCATGGCCTTAGGCAAGCCCACTTAGCCCCATTTGCCTTGCAAATAAAAAAATAAAAAAAAGAATTCTGAAAATAATAATTTGTATTTTGAATATGGCTAGCTGTTAAACAAGTTTATGTACAGAAATTTCTAGATATATAACTAAATTGGAATTATTGTGGATATATATATATATATATATATATATATATATTTTTTTTTTTCCAAACTGTGATTGTTTGCTTTGAAGTAAAAGCACCTATGTAATATGAGGAAGATAAGAGTGATAATTTGAGATTTCTCTATAGTAATCTCCTAGCCAAAGGAGATGTTTAGTTATTTTAAGCATAGTTAATAACTAAATAGGTTCATTGAAAAAAGTTACTTTTATAAAGATTATTGTATTTTTACATCTCAAATTCTATTTACTGTATTTCATTTACAGCACTGTCCTTAGGTACATGAGGAACAATTGAATCATCATTTTTTCCCCCCTGGATCTCATACCAAATTATAGCCTGGCATGCTCTTGATCAACTTAGTACTCAAGTCACCTGAAGCTCTGGTTTTAGGTAATTGCTATATTACAATATATTGATAATTGACCTGACATCAGGTATGTTAATTTAGAAAGATAACAACATATCAGTGAAAGCATTCACCTATGAGGTTTGACTTAAAATACTGCAGATAGAGCCTTTGAAAGAATGATCTCAACCTCAATTGAGAGAGGATTCTTTTAAAGGAAACACTAAACCTTGCTCATTGGAAAGGATTGTCTGGAACCTCTTCCTATAAAGGACATCTAATACATAAGGGAACATGTCCTCATATCTCTCTCTGATCTTTAATAGCAAATTGCCATAATCATACCAGGTGCACCATAATTAAGTATGAAAGTGAGCCATTGGAACTCTATCTTCTAAATCTTAAATAACTGGCAAGTATTTAGTCTTGATTTTTTTTGTCATGTAAGATGTGACTCTTTATCACAAGTTCCCTTAGGGAAAAGAAATATCAGTATGGTTGCATATATCAGAATAATGTCTATTGATCTATTTTTTAAACTGCTTTAAAGGAAAGATCCATTCTTCAACTAGATTTTTTTTGTTCATTCAAAGCATAGCTAAAGTCAAAATAGAAAATTTTGTTGCAAATTACTTATTGGACATGTGCAGTTTCAAAATGTTTATACAATACATTTGTTTATACTATTCTTGAGTGTTTTGTTACAACTTAATGTGGCATCCATTAATGAATCTGTGTTATATTGGAACCCATGTTCTTATTAAAAAAGTATTATGGGGGCAGCTAGTGGCACAGTGGATAGAACACCAGCCCTGGAGTCAGTAGTACCTGAGTTCAAATCTAGCCTCAGACACTTAATAATTACCTAGATGTGTGGTCTTGGGCAAGCCACTTAACCCCATTGCCTTGCAAAAACTAAAAAAGTATTCTGATACTGGCTTAGGACCATAAAGTATAATTCTTGCTCTTTATAGACCTTCTTATTTTTTCTAATTATCAGACCTCTGTTAAATAGTTTTTCTCTGTTAAAATATCTCTCTCTGATTTTTGTTTGCTCAATCTTTTTCCCCTGAGTTTTGTCTCTCTAGGTTACCAGCTATACATGTCCAAGACTATCCCTGCAGGATGCCTGTCATCTGTGCCTGTCCTGATAGCCAATACCCTTTGGATCCTGCCTCAATGGAGTTCTCACTGCAATGCATTCATCTCCAAATGGACCCTGAAAGGCCCAGAAGAATCTGGATCCTGAATAATTTTGAGGAGGGAAATGATGGAGAGAATTATGACTGTAGTTTTAATGTTGCTAAAATCTTGTTAATTGTGGGAGACTGTTTGCTCCTGCAATGTAAATTAACCCATGCTGATTGTGACGTAAACTAACCCATGTTGATTGTATCCTTGACTCTGTTGATTGTATTTCATCCCCCATTTTCCCTTCCATTTAACCTTGGGACAGGAAGGATCAGTACAACCTGGCATGACCAGAAATGACATGTTGAACTTAGAGATGGAGCACCTTAAGACAGGAAAGGACCTGCCATTGGAAGATACCTAGCCCAAGGTTTAGGACCACTCCCCAAGCACCACCCCTTGCCCAATCTATCATAGAAGGGTATTTAATAGGAAGCATTGATGCATCTAGCTTCCTTTTTCTTCTTTTTCTTTGATTTTAGCAGGATGGGTTTTTCTCATGTTCTTTCTTAAGCTACATGGAGCATCATGGGCCTCCCCCATGCCATGTGGCCAAACTAAACCAAGCCTCATAGTTACCTGCTCTCTCTCTCTCTCTCTCTCTCTCTCTCTCTCTCTCCCCCTGTCTTTATCCCTGCCTCTCTTTATCTCCCTGTCTCACTCACTCTCTGTCTACCAAGCAACCACACCTAGCCTTTTGTTGTTGTTATTTACTCCCTGTCCTAAAATGACTGTTGCTTTTTTGGGAGGGAAAGGAAAATTTTATTTTGCTATATTTCATAATAAAATCCTGAACAGTTTTAACATCCCAGAGAGCTTGAGTACTTTTGTCCTTTCAGTGGCCCTTGATTCTCTGTTACCTCAAATTCTGTCTTTCATTGGTGACCCCAAAAATTCCATCAGCAACAATATAGTCAATTCCACTTTGGGATAAATCTTAACTGTTGGGAATTTTTTTTATCCTTACATAAAAACCTAAATTCTTTTCTTGCAAATTCTACCCATTGCTCCAGATTATAACTTCCAAAGCCATCATATACATGACAGCTTTTTAAATAATTAAACTTACATATAAAATCCCCTTACACTACCACTGATTCTTTTGTACTTTAAGCTAAACAATCTCAGTTTTTAAAATTTATTTTCAGATAATGTGGATACCTTCTTGGTTGCCCTCCTTTGAAATTTTCAAACTTACTAAAGTTGTTCTTAAATAGAAGAACTGAACAAAATATTCCAGTTGTGGCCTAATCATATGGAAAGCTTGTTTGAATCACAGGAGAACTAGAACTAAAACATAAATACATTGGTAAAATGAACTTTTATTGAAGGTGATAAACTTATATTTCCAATAGGGGAAAGACCCAGTAAAGACCTTACAAACCATCTAAGAAAATTTTCTGGCCTTACCAGCTCAATCTGGATGGAGGTTTTCATGAGGTAATTAAGGCAATCAATTCCTTTTATTCAGATCACCCTTAACTATGCAACCTAGAAAACCAGAGGTCCCTAGGAAATTGTGACAAATAAGAAAATTCTGCTAGCTAAATGAGTTCAAGCTCAAATTACTACCTGAATGAACAGGTGTTGCACATAAAAAGTTTTAGCCAAATTTAGTCATTAAAACAGCTAAAACTAAGGAGACTCTTTGGGTATGCTATCCTTCCCTATAAATCTTTCTCAAATTCCTCACTCTCTCTATGCAGTTCAGAGAACAGAGGTATTTACACCTCCTTATTCCTGGAAACCTCTCAGTGCAACCCAAAATCTCACTAACTTTTCTGGCCACACCCTCAAAATCTTTTTCAGAAAAACTGTCATCCAACTTTTGCTTATGACATTGATTTTTTTATAGCCAAGTGTAAGAATTTATCCCTATTAAATTTATTCTTATTTGATTCAGTCTAATTTTCTAGCATGCCAAGTTCCTTATCATCAAGTAGGTTAACTGTGTCATCTGCAAACTTGATTAAGTTTTTTTAGCATAGGATCAAACACAATAGAGACCTTTCTTGAAAAGTTGCTATTGAACCAATAACAACTATTCTTTTCATCTAAACATCCAACCAACTTCAAATCTATTACTGTCTGCTCCACATCTGTCCATCTTTTCCTAAAGAACTACATTATGATTTATCTTATGCTCTGCTAAAAACTAAGATCCAAAATTTCCCCCTAATCTACTAATAGAGAAACCCTGACAAAAATGTTAGTATGGTGTTACCCACTCTTGATGAAGTCAAGCAGGCTCTTTGTAATCATTTCTTTTTCTATATATTCATTAAGCATCTCTATACCCTTCTGCTTTGTAATTTTCTCAGTAATGAAAGTCAAACTCACTGACCTAAAGTATGCAGATCCTATTGTCTTCCTTTTTTGGAAAAGGAACTAAGCAGTGGCAATATACCCTTCTATGGTATTTATGCACAAATATATGTGTGTGTGTGCATATTATATGTATATATTTCTTTATACACTTGATAAAATCTAGTTGTTTATATAATACTTCCAACTAAAGTACTTCCACCTAAAGTTGTTTATATATTACTTCCAACAAATATGCCTTATTTTACTGGAAGATATTTTACTGGAAGACAAAGTGGTTATTTTTTCTCTTTTGTTCCATATTATGTTTGAATGAGTTAATGTCCATGTGAATCAGAAATATTAAAATGATAACAAGTTAATATAGAAGAAATTATTTAGAATTGTTCACCTTTCCTCTTTTATCATTTCCAGAATAACATCAATGATGTTAAAATTTCAATGAGTTTTTCTTTACTACCTTTTTCAAAATTTCAATTACTGTTATGGAAATGTGAAAAGTTAAAGATATAAGTACAATCACTTTCATTAGCTTTTAAGTTTTTCCTGACTCTGATATCTTTAAATTAAAACAAATAAATACAGATAACCCAATTTTGGTAGATATAGGAATGCATCAAGTATTTTCAGCAAAATTATTCTTTTATAATAGACTATGTATGTTTACTTGTTCCTTTTCAGTTCCTATTTCTTTATCATTATAGACAATGTAAAGGGTTTTTTCCTTGTTTTTTTTTTCTTCCTTTAACACTCCTGGATTACTTAGAAAAATAGCTAGAATAGAGCCCTATAAACACTAAAACAAAAAGTGCTTCTTAAACCATTATAATATTTACTGCAAGGGTAGATTTTACAGACTTTCTAATAAAAGATCCAAAGTAATTTATATTGCTCCCATGGTCATCATATGGACTTCTTTAAAACATGTGGTAAGTTTGAAGCCATTTGATATTGAAAATTGGGGGGGGGGGGGGTCTGACCTAGGATTTTATCAGTGTCAGGAATTTCCAGTATAGAAAGTCCTTCCACTGTTGCAACTCAACTAAAAGAGAGCAAGAATGAATGGTTTGGCTAATATAACATTGCTAGCATCTATCTCAGAAGCAACACTTGAATCTGAGACTTACTGATTTCTATGTCATCACATTATCCCTTGCTGCCTCTCATAAAAACAGTGAAATTGTGTGCCAATGACTTTATGCCAGAACTACTTAAGCCCTTCTAAAAAAGACCAAGTTTATCTTGAGTGCTTACTTTTTGTTAATGACTCATGGCCTAGTACAATGTTCTATTTGGGACATAGATCCAAATTTTCAAAGTGTGGTTGAACCCTTTGTGCCTCCCTATCATCCAACCAAGGCATAATGAGTAGACTACCCATGGAAGGACAGAATCTATGACAGGTCATATGTGAAAGTCATAGAGAAAGGGCAAGCAAGAAAGACTTGTAATCTGCATCATAGGAGGGGACAGCTACATGGATGAGATCACAAATTCATTTAAATATTTGAGTAGTTGATTAAAAAAAGAATTCCCATGTATTTTATCAATTCAGGAGTTTTGTAAGAACTTAAGTTTTAAAGCTTTATATTTTTGTCTTCATATTAATACTTTAAAAAATAAAAATAAGCCACAAAACACAATAGTTTCACTTTCCTACTCTTCCAGAAATATCACCTGCTCTGGAATATTCATTCTATTCACATAGTCAGAAGAAGATCATTTTGGGTCAGAGTGGTGTGGCTAAGTAAGGGATTCAAGGGGATTCATATAGAGTGACTATCTTATATGTGCAGGAACTAAACAAGCTGTGCAGGAAAAAAAATACTTTAAGGACACACTAATGTGTGTCCTTAAATAAATGTGACATAATTACAAGCTCATGGGAAGCCACAACAGCAAAGAAATGAACTTGATGCACCACAAAAGGGGGGGGGGGAGTACTCTTTCTTTTTTTGAGCAACCATTTAGCAAACCATTCAGCAAACCAAGAGGAAAGAAAGTAAAATTACAAATAGCTCCATGCTTTGAAAACTAGCAGTTTTAGTACTGAAACAAAGGCTACATGAACTAATCTTTTGTCAGTCACTCATTAGATGGATTGATAGAGATTTGAATTTTTGACAGTATCATTAATATTTCTAAACACAAATGAAAATCATATACATTATATTGAACCAAATATAGGTCAAACTCCTAAAGTGACATTACTTTGAAAGAAAATTACACATTGAAAATGATGACGTCCATCCTTTGTTCTCAAAGCAGAACATGTCATCAGGGGGAAGTAATGCCATGACAAGCACATAAATTGGATTTGAGTGAGGGGGTGATGTGCTAAAGTCACCAACCAGCCTCACTTTGTCATTTAGAGCTATCTGGATCCAGTGGTCAGATATGAATCAAGATGACTGGTGATGACTCTGGATGTGAGGCAGTCAAGGTTAAGTGACTTACCCAAGTTCACACAGTTAGGAAGAATCAAGTGTCTGAGGCTGGATTGGAACTCCCATCCTCCTGACTCCAAAGTCACTCTATCCACTGTGCCACTGAGCTGCCCCATTGAAAATATACATGTTTAAAATATATTGTATATATATAATTCACATATTTGAATCCTCTCCAAAAAAACCTCATTCATTTTTATACTCATTGCTTTCTTTACCTTCATTATCACTTTCAATGTCATTTTTTTTCTGATCTTCCCACATTTTGTCATCTTCAATATGATTTATTACATTCGAAAAGTCACATTTAGGGAAGCCATGGATAATACATTCAGGAGCTATTTTTTTCTCATGCTGCTATAAAAGCTATCAAATGTACCAAAATATTGCACAGAGTGAATTCCCAGTGTGTCATCTTAAATCATGGATTCTTTACCTAAGTAACTGAGAGTATTATTGGTCATAAGCCATGCTCACATTTTATACAAGATAGATTTGAGGGAGAAAGGAGAGAAGGATAAAAATAAACAAATACATATATATATATATATATATATATATATATATATATATACACACACAATATAATATAAAAGGGAAGTTTAAATTGAATTACTTTCATAGTACTCTTAATTATCAAAAAGTCATTCCAGACACAAAACTCCAAGTTTTAACAGTAATATTTTCCCAATATTACTCTATGAAACCATAATCTCACAAAAATTAAAATTGAAGGTGACTTTAAGTGCAATGGAGAGGGAGAAATGCAGCCAGCCTAAATAATTATGTTGTATTACAGAAAATAGTTTACCTGATTAATTAATGATTTTTGTCCTTTGTTCTTGAAGAAGACCATGACATCATGGTGGTAATGCAATGACATGAAAGTGAATTGGATTTAAGTGAGGGGCAGTGAAAAATCTCCAAACTCACTTTTTCCTCCAGAGTCATCTCCATTCAGTGGTCAGATGTAGATCAGGACTACTGAGCATGACCCTGGATGCAGTGGGAAGCCTGTGTCTTTTAAACTTAGGTCTTTTCCAATCACAATTGGAACACCCATTAGATAATTAAGTTTAGGTAAGAGAAAAATGAAGAGACCAAGAATGATCACTTAAAAAAAAAATTAAGCTGAGAGGGAAAGACCCTCAGGGTTTCTCAGTGATTAAGGTATGAAAGAGAAGAAGCAAGCAGATCCTTTTTTTATATAATCCCCCCAAAAAATCAATCTGGGAGGGAAAGACTCTCTGGGTTTCTGGTCAAAACAGAAACTATTATTATTTGCATTATCTTTGAATCTATCTGGACCTAATATAATGACCAAGAAGACTTAGCCTTAGAACCATTGTCGGCCAATCAAAGGAGATGTCAGAGTGATTTGGGGCCTGTAAACTCCAAGAAATCTTAGTAGGCTTTTTAGGTCTTCTCCAGTTGTCCTGATATATATCTGGTCACTGGACCTAAATGGCTGAAGGAGAAAAGGAGGTTAATGACTTTGAACAGCTCCCTCTCACTTAAATCCAATTCACTTGCATGTCATGGTATCACCTTGCTGATGTCATGGTCTTCTTTGAAAACAAAGGACAAACATCAACTTCTGTGAGTAATATGTAGGCAAATTGGGCCACACAGCTGTTCTCCTTTCAATGGCTTGCACACCAGGAATGGCAGAAGGTCTACAATTTGGGAAATGTTGAATTGAAAGGCAAGGTGAGGTGTTCATGTATTACAAGAGAGGAATAATAGCCTATCCTTAATAGCCCTAGAGTTTCACTGGTTTGTTGTTCATTCAGTTGTGGCTGGCTCTTCATGGACTATATTTTCCATAGAGTTTTTTTTGGCAATGATACTGAAATGGTTTGCCATTTCCTTCTCCAATGACATTGGTATTCACAAAATATTAAATATTCAGTGGTTTCAGTTGATAGACCAGTGGACCTGGAATCAGAAGAAACCTGAATTCAAATTAGTCTTGTATACTTAATAGCTCTGTGACCCTGGGCAGGTCACTTCACTTCTATCTCAGTTTCTCCTTCTGTAAAATGGGAATAAAAACAACACCTACATCCCAGGTTTTTGTGAAGATAACACAATTGTAAAAGACTGGGTGCAAACCTCAAAGCATTACATAAATGCTTTAAGGTTATCCAAATTAAGGCTTCAAACAAATTGAATAGATTATCTCTACAGGATTCCAAGGGGCCATAGCAAGAATCACAGAGAATAAGAAGGTGCTCTATATTATTGGAGGGAGCATATCAATGAGATCATCAACTATTTTCATTATTATTAAGATATTAATTTGATAATATTTGTATCTTTTAGATAGACATTAAACAGATATAGAAATTAGATAATTAGATAATATTATGTTAAGATATTAGAGCAGGAAAAGCATCACAATCTATAGATTTGAATACAGAAAATTTATCTAGTTTTGGTAGGAAAAGTCACATCTCTGGAGTTATTAGTGCTCTAATCAAGACAGCTATCCAATACACAAAAATAGGACCAGTCATAAATGACTAGGAGGTTTGACTACCTATGTGACTTAATTCTAGGGATCCTGTTAAGGTCCTATTTCTTGCCTCTTATCACCTCATTCCTGGACTCATTCAAAAATAATACACAGTATTATTATTAAGGGTAATCTTAGAGGAAAGTCACTATGATTAGGAAAGACTAGTAAAGGTTTCTACCTAAAGCCAAAAAAAAGTCAAGCTTATGCTTTCCCCCAAAAGGAAATACTCAAATCAAGTTTCTCCTCACTCCAGTGCTGTTCTTTGTTAAAGTGACCTTAAAATGCAGGTCTAACCATGCCATCACCCCTGCCCCATGTAATCAACACCAATGACTCCCCATCACCTACAAGACCAAATATAAAATCTTTCTGTTGCAGAAGAAATTAATGTCACCAATTAAGATTGAGATCTCTTGGGGTGGCTAGGTGACAGTGAATAGAGCACCAGCCCTGGAGTTAGTAGTACCTGAGTTCAAATTTGCCCTCAGACACTTAATAATTACTGAGCTGTGTGGCCTTGGGCAAGCCACTTAACCCCATTTGCCTTACAAAAAAAAAAGCACCTAAAAATAAAAAAAGATTGAGAGCTCTTGTGAAAGTGAAGAATCACAATTAGCCTTGGAGCTGAAATAGCTCAGGACTTTTGTTTCACAAATCTTCAAGATGCAGATATTTAAACCTTTTTTACTGAAGAGAAAACAAGTTGCTTGAGGATAGGGTGAATAACAAAGGTCCAGGCAAGGTGCCTGAGGGAAAAAGTAAAAGGAAAGCAGCCAGAAGACCAGACTGGGTCAAGACTCCAGGTAGCCTGCCATGGAGAGGAAGGTTTAAACTTAGGGAACAGTCTGAACTACAATGTTTATTAAGTGAGACTGTCTGAGGGTAAAGGAGAAAGGAATAGAGACCCTAGTTCTCTGCAGCTGGTGATTCTTGTTTAGAGAGAGACTGTACCCATCCTTCAAGGAAGAGAGGAAAGAAAGAAAGAGGCCTTCTCTTCCAGGAGCCCTTACCTAAATGCATTTCCATAGTGGGTTGGAAAAGGGTGGCACTTGGGGCAAAGTTTAGCACCTGGTTCCAGGTTCTCTCCAATGCTTATGTCATGGGGCAGCCCTCCAAGGAGTGACCAAGAAAGCACTCACATGCTAGTGCATTCTTTAACTACAACATAAGTTATATCCTGTGTCCTGCATTACTTTGTTTGGCTTATAAAGCTCTCCATAACCTGACCCCTTCCTATCTCTCCAGTCTTCTTACATTTTGCATTCTATGAGCCAGGTGGCCTCCTTGCTATTTCTTTCACATAATGCTCCATCTCCCAACTCTGATCATTTTCAATGGATTTTCCCCTCTCCTGAATTCTCTTTCTCTGCCTCCTAGCTTCCCTGGTTTACTTTAAATTTTAATTAGAATACTACTTTTTTTTAATAAGCCTTATCTGATCTCCCTTAATACAGTGCCTTCCCTCTATTGATTTTTTCCTATTTATCCTGAATATATCTCATATGTACATAAGTGCTTGCATGTTGTTTTCCCACACTAAATTGAGAATAGGGACTGTCTTTTACCCTTCTTTGTTTTCCTATGTCTTAGCACAGTGACTAATAGTGGTTCAATAAATGTTAGTTGACTGACTCCCTTACCAAAAAACAAAACAAACCAGACTTCTGGGGTGGAGTCAAGATGACAGCATGAAGTTAACATGCTCCAGGGGCTTTTCCCTAACATAGATAATTGAAGCCCCTGCACTGACATTGAAGCCACAGATCCCACTAAAAAAAAAGAGAAGATCCAAAGTCTTCAATGGTAGACATCATGGAGGATTTTCATTGAAGGTCTTTGGGGGGGAAGGGGAAGTAAAGCCAAGTGAGGCTAGAGAGGGAAAAAGCCAGTGAGAAACTTTAAGCCACAGTACAATCCAGGTCCTGACAGCTTGCCAACAGCATAGGTCCTGGAAGTTAGATAGCAAGCCATCAGGGAGGGTCCCAAGCCCAAACATATACAGAGGCAAAAGACAGAACTGGGTTGGGAACAAACCACTGCATAGGCAGAACCTGTACATAAAGGAGGAAATAAACCTCTGCAAAGTCAAGGCCTGAACTGCAAACCCAACATCTTGGGCAAGGACAAGCCAGGGATCAGATCCTAGCTCCAACATAAAAAGCTTGGATCTATATTCCCTATACCCCAGGAGTAGAGCTAAAACAACAGAGATGAGCAAAAAACCTAAAAGCACACTCACCATAGAAAACTACTTTTCAAATAAAGATGATAGCAATGCTATGTCAGAAGCAAAAAGCAGTGAAAAATTACTCACAGGGGAGTCTCAAAAGAGTCTATGAATTAAACTCAAGTCCAAAAGTTCATAGAGGACTTGAAAAGGAATTTAAAAACCAAAGAAGAGAGGAAGAAGAAAAAAATTGAAAAAAGAAATGAGTCATGCAGGAAAATAATTTAAAATTGTCCAAAGAAATCAACTCCATTAAAAGTAAAAATAACCAAATGGAAAAGGAAACACAAAAACTAATTGAAGAAAATAAAATCCTAAAAATTAGAATTGAATTAATAGAAACCAATGAATCCATAAGACTACAAGATTCCATCAAACAAAACAAAAAGGCTGAAAAAATTAAAGAAAATGTAAAGTACCTTTTAGGGAAAAACAAACAACCTGGAAAATAGATCCAGGAAAGATAATTTATAAGTCATCAGATTACTAGAAAGCCTAGATGGAGAAAATTCTCCAAGCAGAAAAAAGAAAAAAATTTAAATTCAAAGGAAACACAATCAGCTTCACACAGGACTCATCAGTCTCAACACTGAAGAACTGGAGGACCTGTAATACCATATATCAGAGAGCAAAGGACCTGGGATTACAACTAAGAATTTACTACCCTGCAAAATTCAGCATATACTGTTAGGGGAAAAGATGAGACAGAGGATTTCCAAAATTTCCTGACAAAAAGATCAGAACTGAAAAGAGAATTCAATCACCAAATATACAATTCAAGAGATACATAAAATGGCAAATGAAAAGGGGAAGGACAAAACAAAGCAAAACAAATATTAGTCAAGACTATCAAATTGTATACAACCCTAAAAGGGAAGATATAATATTTATAAGTCTTGAGAATTGTACTTCCCTCAGGATAACTAAAGGGTCAAATATATATTTGAAAAGATTGGACTTAGAGGATATGGGTATGGTTGGAGCTTCTCTCTGTATTGAAGAGATCCAAGATGACATCATTATGTTTGAGACAAAAAGTCCTGATAAAAAGCAAGGGTGTTTACTCTAAATTTAAGTGTCTCACTTTCTTTTGACCTACTCTTAACTCTGCTGTGCTCACAGAGTTTAGTATTTTCTCTAATGAGAGCATCATAAACTGGGCAGTCTTGAGTCAGTGTCTCCCCTACCTTATAATCAGTTTTAAAGTTCTTAAGTGAGACATTAAGGGCATCCAAACACTTAAAGCCTTTTGAGATTCCTATAGTTAATTAAATCAAGGTTGGACTTAATCCATGCATTACTTAACAAAGGGTTAAGTAACTTGGATGGGGGGGGGGGAACAGAGTGTGAGAGAAAGAATGCTTGGAGAAAAGGTTTAGTTGATGAAATGACTTGGCTTTGGATGATATTCTGGCTCATGAAGATTGTGTGTCTTTGAAGGGTACTGGAAAAGAGGTAAAAATTGATAATAATTTGATGTAATTCAAGACTCTTGAAAAGTGTACTTCTTATTAGAGAGGAGAGGGTACTTAGTGGTTTGAGGCAATGCTGTTTATCAAACAATCAAGCAATAAATCAATCAATCTATGATGGCACTTTGAAAACACTTAGAGCTTATCAATCAATTAATCAAGATGATTGATGATATCTGGTTAATCAATGATAAATAACAGGTGGAAAGCCAAAAATATTTATGATTTTAAAAGGAAATAAGGGAGGATGTGAACACTAAGTAAATTCTATTCAATAGATTTGGCCCAGAAATAGATACATTCCCAATTGGTTTTAAAAATCTATCCTACTCTAAGGGAAGGAAGGGATGAAGGAAGGCAAGGATAAGGGAAGAAGGGACTTATAAAAGGGAAGATGAAGGTATAAGTGAAAATAAGCTGAAAGTTAAATTTTAAAAGAAAAGTTAAAGGGGGAAAGAAAGAAAAACTTTAGTGAGAAGGAATAAGAGGAAAGAAAAGAGAAAATTATGAATGGAGAAAGATGGCATGGAGGGAAATAATTAGTAATCTTAACTATAAATGTAAATTGGATGAACTGTCCCATAAAATGGAAGTGGATAGCAGAATGGATTAAAAACAAGAATCCTACAATATGTTGTTTAGAAGAAACACATTTGAAGCAGAAAGATACACACAGGGTAAATGTAAAAGGATGGAGTAAAATATACTATGCTTCAGCTGAAGTAAAAAAAATCAGAGGGAGCAATTCATATCTCAGATAAAGAAAAAGCAAAAAATAGATTTAATTAAAAAAGATAAGGAAGGAAACTACATCTTCTTAAAAGACACAATAAGTAATGAAGCTATTTTATTATTAAATATGTATGCACCTAGTAGTATAGCATCCAAATTCTTTGAGGAAAAGTTGAGGGAATTACAAGGAGACAGACAGAAAAACTTTAATAATGGGGGAACTCAACGTCCCTCTCTCATAACTACATAAATTTAACCACAAAATAAACAAGAAGGAAGTTAAGGTGAGTGAAATCTTAGAAAATTTAGATATGCTAGACCTCTGAAGAAAGCTTATGGGGATAGAAATAATACACCTTTTTCTCAGCAGTACATGGTACCCATACTAAAATTGACCATGTACTAGGACATTAAAATCCTATAATCAAATACAGAAAGGCAGAAATAATAAATGCATACTTTTCAGACCATGATACAATAAAAATTACATGTAATAAAGGGTTACAGAAAAAGAAACCAAAAACTAATTGGAAACTAAATAACAATTTTAAATAAAGAGTGGATCAAACAACAAATCATAGAAATAATAATTGCATCCAAGAAAATGATACTAATAAGACATCATTTCAAAGTCTGTGGGATGTATTCAAGATAGTTTTTAGAGGAAACTTTATATAATCTAAATGATTATATGAATAAAGTGAGAAAGAGGCAATCCATGAATTGAGTATGCAACTATATAAGCTAGAAAAAGAACAAATTAAAGATCCCCCAATTAAATACCAAATTAGAAATACTGCAAATCAAGGGAGAGATTAATAAAATTAAAAGCAAGAAAATCAATGATCAGATAAATAAAACTAAGAGTTGGTTTTATGAAAAAGTCAATAAAATAGATAAGCCTTTCATCAATCTAACTTTTTAAAAAAAAGAAAGAAGATAACCAAATATCCAGTATCAAAAATAAAAAGAGTGGAGAGCAATATAGAACTATACCCAAAGAACAGTAAAAAAATATTCATTCCCTTTTACCCAGAAATTCCAATTCTAGGCCTATATTCAGAAGAAATAATAAAAAAAATAGGAAAAGTCCCCCATCTTCCAAGATATTCACAGCAGCTCCTTTTGTAGTGACAAAGAATTGGAAATTGAGGGGATGCCCATCAATTGAGGAATGGTTAAACAAGTACATGAATACTATGGAATAATATTGTTCTATAAGAGAAGCATGGAATGAATGATAGGATCTGATGTTGAATGAAGACAACAGAACCAAGAGAACAATGTACACATTGAAGACAACATTGTGAGATGATCAGCCTTGAAAGCTGCAGCTGCTCTCAGCAGTTCAAAGAGCTAGGACAACCCTATTAGACTGGCTGTGGAAAGCGCTAACCCCATCCAGAGGAAGAAAAACAAAACAAAACCAAAAAAACTCTTCAGAATCTGATGAACACCACATCACTTTGTAAAAAAAATATCTCTTATGTGTTTCTTTCCCTTAATCCTAATTCCTCATACCAAAAATTACTAATGTTTATCAAAAATATGTATGTACAATGTTAATGAGACTGAGGGGAGAGGGATGGGAAGGGGGGGTGGAAGGAAATTTTGTAACTCAAAAAAATATATACATACATATATTTATATATATAAATATATGTATGTATATGGATACATGTTGAAAAACCTCCATATCATATATTTGGAAAAATAAAATATTAATTTAAAAAAACAAAAAACCTCAATCACCCCTGTTTATTGTTTGACTTAAACCAAACAGATTCTCTCTCTGATAAAAGATCCTCTGATAGCTTTAACACATTAATTTTATCATCACACTGACATGTTAATGTGAATGAGATTTTGGTTCTTTTTGGAAAGCAACTTTTAATGGGAAAAGGTAAAAAAGAATGAATATACTAGGTAACAAGTATCTACAAAAGGAAGGAACCCTACATAGCTTACAATATTGCCAAGATCCAGTCCCACGTGTTTTTGAAGAAAGACATCATTGTGAAGTGAAAATAACATTGGAACTTCAAATCAGGACATCAAATTTGTACTTTTTTTTTGTTCTGGCCTCAATTTCCTCATCTGTAAAATTAAAGGAATGAGGGGGAATCAATTCTAATGTTCTTTCAATCTCTAATCCATGGTCCTATTTTTGTTTAATTGTTTTTTAGTCATGACTGACTGACCCTTTTTGGGATTTTCTTTGCAAAGATACCAAAGTGACTTGCCATTTTCTTCTCTACATCATTTTATAGATAAAGAAACTGAGGCCAAGAAGTATGGGTAGTATACTAAGTAGTATTGACCATCATTTGATTAGAACAGCTTTTTTAAAATTCAACATTCCAGGCTAAATCTACTTAAAAACAAAATAAAAAACAATAAACCCTATATCAGCAAAAATAAAATGCATGAAAAGAAAAATCATTTTCTATGATTTTTGATATATTTTTATAATATTTTTGATACTTTTGATTTTTGATGATAATATTGACCCATTATATTATCTTAGGCATAATTGACTTAGGTTCTCATACATACTTGTTCATTTTTTTAACTAAAATCTTCCATCTTTCTTCCCCTTCTCTCTCCTTACCTCTATCTTCTCTCATTTCCTTTCATTTCTCTACAGTCGTGTATGTCTATGTTTCTCTGCCTCTATCACTCTGCCTCTCCCTCCATTTTCTTTCTCCTTTACAAAGTTAGTATAGTATAGAAATACCCAAACTCTTCACTTGCTTGTTTGAAAATCAAAGAAATTATCAATGCATCCAAGATTAGAAGGAATACAGAAAGATGGAAAACAATTTTCACAGCTAGTGTTTCTGATAAAGGACTCATTTCTAAAATATAGAGAGAACTGAGTCAAATTTATAAGAATAAAAATCATTCTCCAATTGATAAATGTCCAACAGATATGAAAATGCAGTTTTCAGATGAAAACATTAAACCTATCCATAGACATATGAAAAAATATTCCACATAATTACTGATTAGAGAAATGCAAATTTAAACATCTCTGAGGTACCACTTCACACCTATCAGATTGGCTAAAATGACAAAAAAGGAAAATGATCAACATTAGAAAGGATGTAGGAAAACCGGGATATAAATACCACTGTTGGTGGATTTGTAAACTGATCCAACTATTCCAGAAAGCAGTTTGGAACTGTGATCAAAGGACAAAAAAAAATCTGTACATACCCTGTGATTCAACAAGACCACTCACTATTGGGTCTCTAACCCAAAGAGATCATAAAAAAGAGGGAAACATATAAAAATATTTATAGCAACTCTTTTTGTAGTGGAAAAATATTGGAAATTGAGGGTTTAGTTTAAAATTGGGGAGTGGTTTAAAAAGTCATTGTTCAAGTATATGAATGATATGGAGTAATATCGTTCTGTAAGAAATCATGAGTGGCCTGACTTCAGAAAAGCATAAGCCTTTTCTGATCTCCCTTAATACCAGTGCCTTCCCTCTATTGATGCTGAATGCAGTAAGCAGAACCAGGAGAACACTATACACACTAACAGCAATTATAATACACACAACTCATTTCAGCATTTCAGTGAACAGGAATAGCTAGTTGATGCAGAGGATAGAGCACTAGCCCTGAATCAGAAGGACAGGAGTTTGAATCTGGCATCAGACCTAACTCTTTCTAGCTATGTTTTAATTTGCATTTCTGTAGTCAGTAATGATTTGGAATTTTTTTTATATGATTATGATAGGTTTAATTTTTTCATCTGAAAACTACCTTTTCATATACTTTAACCATTTATCAATTGGAGAATGACTTGTATTCTTATGAATTTGACTCTGGACCATCTCCAATCCTCTGGACTCATATCTGGCCTCAGGACCTAGATGACTCTGAAGGAAAAAGTAAGGTTGGTGACTTAGCACAGTACCCAAATCCAATTCATGTGCCTGCCATGACATCATCTCCCTGATATCATGGTCTTCTTCAAGAATAAAGAACAGGGGTGGCTAGGTGGTGTAGTGGATAAAGCACCAGCCCTGGAGTCAGGAGTACCTGGGTTCAAATCTGGTCTCAAACACTTAATAATTACCTAGCTGTGTGGCCTTGGGCAAGCCACTTAACCCCGTTTGCCTTGCAAAAACCTAAAAAAATGAGTAACCATTATGATAAAGGACAATCCTGAGAAATCTGTTAAGAAAAATTCCATCCACATCCAGAGGAAAATCTATGAATTCTGAATGCAGAGCAAAGAATACTATGTTCACTTTTTTAAATTTATATTTTTATGGTCATGTGTTTTTCTCCCACAATTCTGATTCTTCTTTCACAACATGACTAATATGGAAATATGTTAAAAAACAATTGTATATGTAAAACTTATAGCAGATTATTTGCTGCCATGGGGAGTGGGGTTGTAAGGAAGGGTAGCAAAAAAATGTGGGACTCAAAAGCTTGCAAAAGGATAAGTGTTAGACAAAACCACTGTAACCAAGATCAAAAGAAATGTAGTAAATTGGGAAACAATCTCTAGAGCTAGTATTTCTGACAAAGGATTCATTTCTAAAATATACAGAGAACTGAGTCAAATTTTCAAATAAACAAGCCATTCCCCAACTGAAAAATGGTCAAAGGATATGCAAAGGAAATTTACAAATGAGGAAATCAAAGTGATCCATAGTTGTTGCAGTTTCCTTCACCTTGGGGCCCTATCAGCAATGACCTCCCTCCCAGAGGGGAGCTGAGGATAAGGAGTCAAGCCACACTGCCTTATGCCTTCAGCTCAATTTTATTACTGCTTAGCTTCTACATATATACTATTAAGGTCTTCCAGGGTAGAACAAAGGAAAATGAGGGAATGGGGGATGCATACAGGTCTACGTGCAGCACTTGCATTACAGGATAAGGGGGTACATTGGTGGGGGAGGTGGTAAAACACAGCTATGTCCTGTTCCCTTGGGCTGTGGGGTGGAAAGACCAGCTCTCAAGGACTCCAGCACACCTTATTTCTCAGGGCAGCATGCCAGCTCCCGAGACTGTGTCCAGGTGGCGGGGCCGTTAGAATAGCCTATGTTCCCACACATAGTCATATGAAAAATTGCTGTAAATCATTATTATTAGAGAAAGGCAAATTAAAGCATCTCTGAGGTACCACCTCACACCTCTCAGACTGGCCAATATGGCCAGAAAGGACAATGGCCAATGTGGAAGGGATATGGGAAATCTGGGACACATATATTGTTGGTGAAGCTGTGAACTCATCCAACCTTTCTGGAGAGAAATTTGGAATTACACCCAAAGGGCAACAACAATGTACATACCCTTTGATCCAGCAATACCACTTCTGGGTCTATACCCTGAAAAGATGATGAAAAAGGGTAAAAACATTACTTGTACAAAAATATTCATAGCAGCCCTGTTTGTGGTAGCAAAGAATTGGAAATTCAGTAAATGTCCTTCAGTTGGGGAACGGCTTAACAAACTGTGGTATATGTATGTCATGGAACACTATTGCTCTATTAGAAACCAGGAGGGATTTGGGGTGGCTAGGTGGCGTAGTGGGTAAAGCACCGGCCTTGGAGTCAGGAGTACCTGGGTTCAAATCCGATCTCAAGACACTTCACTTAATAATTACCTAGCTGTGTGGCCTTGGGCAAGCCACTTAACCCTGTTTGCCTTGCAAAAACCTAAAAAACAAAACAAAACAGAAACCAGGAGGGATGGAAATTCAGGGAAGCCTGGAGGGTTTTGCATAAACTGATGCTGAGCAAGATGAGCAGTATCAGGAAAACATTGTACACCCTAACAATAACATGGGGGTGATGATCAACCTTGAGGGACTTGCTCGTTCTATCAGTGCAACAAACGGGACAATTTTGGGCTGTCTGCAATGGAGAATAACATCTGTATCCAGAGAAAGAACCATGGAGTTTAAACAAAGACCAAAAACTATTACCTTTAACTTAGAAAAAAATTATTATCTTATTATATAATTATACTATCTCTTATACTTTATTTTTCTTCCTTAAGGATATGATTTCTCTCTTATCATATTCAACTTAGATCAATGTATACCATGGAAACAATGTAAAAACTAACAGACTGCCTTCTGTCAGGGTTGGTGGAGGGAAGCAAGATTAAGGGAAAAATTGTAAAACTCAAAATAAATAAAATCTTTCTAAAAATAAAAACAAATAAATAAATATAAAAAAGGATAAGTGTTGTCAATTATATGTAATTGGGGGGGGAAATGTTTGCAGTCATTAAAAATATTTTTTTTTAGTTTTTGCAAGGAAATAGGGTTAATTGGCTTGCCCAAGACCACACAGTTAGGTAATTATTAAGTGTCTGAGGCTGAATTTGAACTCAGGTACTCCTGACACCAGGGCCAGTGCTCTATTCATTCACTGCACCACCTAGCTGCCCAAAAATAATTTTTTAAAAAAGAAAAAAGAAAAGAAAATCAAAGAAATTATAAACACTTGGGTAATAGAAAAGAAGCAATAACTATGAAAATCAACAAGAAGCATAAAGAAACTAAACTCATAAAATGAGCATAATGGTTTTACATAAATTTAAATATACAATTATGGAAGTTTATTTGTATAGAGACAAGCATCTATTGTAATAAACTTAAAATTATACTTTCTACACTCTGATCTGAAAAGTAGCTTTATTTTATTTTCAAGAAAGTAACCTGAAAAAAATTATGTTCAAAAAAACCATACAGGTGACCTCAAATCAAGAAAACATAATTTAAAATCCCAAAATTTTCATATGAAAGAAATTAGAGAGATAGACTTGAGGTCAAGGAAACTGGTTTGAATCCCACCTCAGACACTAGCTGTGAGATGCAGATCAGGTCACTTAACTTCTGCTAACCTTAGTTTCCTAATTTATAAAATGGATATGATAACAGGAACTGCCTCTTTAAGCTATTATGTGGGTTAAGTGAGAGAGCAAATGTTTATCACTATAAAAGCTTAAAGTACTACAGGAATGTTAGCTATGATTCATTTTATAAATGGATTTAAAGATATTCATTAAATAATAAATATTTTTAAACTATATTTACAATAGTTCACTTTAATGTAAGCCATAACCACAGTCTCCAAAGCTCTGGACTCAGTATGGTTTGGATATAATGATCCAAAAGGGCCACTTTTTCTCTTTTCCTTATTATTCCCCAACTAAGAACATATTCCAAGAAAATCTCCAAATATATTCATGTACTATTTGAAAAGCATGCAATAGGGTAATTTCTGGAATTGCAGGGACCCACTGGAAATTTTTGCCTGTATTTCCAATTGAACTTCCTATATGTTGTATCATATCCCAGCAAAAATTTTGAGAGTGTGTGTCAGACACCCCTGCAGAAATTGTGGGTACCCTGTGTGATTCAGAGACAGAGGAATCTTCACCTAAAACAATTTCTCCCCTGAAAGAAAAGCCAAGACTTAGAGTCTACTCAAGTCAACTCTCCCTGTTGGGAGACCTACTAAGAATTTCCCTTTGGGGGAAAGGATAAGCTTGACTTTTTTCCTTTTCTTTACTGTCTTTGAGTTAGTTAGAAACCTTTCCTAGTTCTTAATCATAGTGACTTTCCTCTGAGATTACCCTCAATTTATCCTTTATAAATAACCTTTGTATATGTTGTTTGCATAGTTTCCCTCATTAGACTATGAGTTCCTTGAGAGCAGAGATTGTCTTTTGCCTTTCTTTATATCCCCATGACTTAAAACAGTGCCAACACACATGAAAGAAAATACTAAATGGTAGTTGACTCACTGACTGATAAGATAGGCTCTCATGTGCACTAAAAAAGAGGCAACCTATAAGAATTTTGTAAAATGCTGTATTTGTTAAATTATATAACCACTTTTGTGGAGTGAAGGGAAAGGTGAGCATAATCACCATGCAAGAGGCTTAGCAACAAATTTGCTATATTTAAAATAATATCCTTCAAAGTAGATGCTCATAGATCTTTAATTTCTTCTGATGCATATATAGAGCTCTCTAGAATATAGTTTCAGAAGGCTGAATTGATTTGTGATTGGTGCAAATGGGAGAGAAAAAACATGGTTAATGTACAGAGGGACTCATTCCACTGAGCTAACACTATTCACAGGTTTCTCTGGCAGGTGTAGATTAACTACTGATTTGATGCACCAATTGACCCATTTGTTATAAAATTTTCTCCCATGGGTATTTGGTAAGCAACTTGCCCACCAAATGACTTTTTTCTCCTCTATGAAAATCCCCTTAGACTCCCAAAACCTGAGCAGATTAAAACTAGCCAGTGAGGTCTATTGCCCTCTGACAACTTCATTTTGATGTTTTGTTCAAGAAAGAAAATTGCCAAAGACCAGACTATTTCAGCATCTATTCTCTTAAAGCCTAAAGACAGGAAGACAAGCGGCCAGGTTTGCTTTATTTATTTTGTAAATGGACTTTAGAAGGGGGGGGACTGCCTAATCCATTCACTCATTTACTACAAAGGAGGAAAATTTAAGGAGGCAGTAATTCATTTAATCAAAAAAAGCCCTTCGATGAAAATATCCAATGTTTCCATTATTCAGAAGTATTTAAAAGTAATGATAGCCCTAAGACAGTGCTTTCATAACACAGTTGCTGCAATATTCAGGTTTCCTAAGTTTCTATCTGTATAAATTGGATGGAATAAGTATGTGCAAAATACTTAGCATGTATAAATGTAACTTTGTGAGTGATAGGCCACAGTAGGTTAATGGAAACATTGATCAACCATGAAGAAATACATGCTAGAAATGCCCTACATTTGTAATAAGAGTATATTCATTATGGCAAATACTGTATTTCTCCATATATAAGAAGTACCCTTTTTTGAAAATTTTGGAGTCTAAAAATTGAGAATATCTTATACAGTGATAGAAGATTTTTTTTATTTGTATTTCCTACTTTTTGCACTTGTTTTTGTGTAGTTATTGATCTTTAAACTTGTATTTCTCATTTATTTTTATTCTCATTGTTGTAGTTTTTTATCTGCATTTCCCGATTTGATTTTTCCAACTTCTTGTCTTGGTGCTCATTGTTTCACATTCATTACCAGTATATTATGTTTTGTTATATTATGTTATGTCTTGCCACATTTGCCCAGAAATGGTTTAGAAAAGATTTTCATACAGTACTGAATTCAAGTTCAAAGTGATCTAGTTTGCAAATGTGAATGTTAATTGTGCTGTTATGTGTAAGTTTAGTCCTCCTCCAAATGAGAAAACAATCTGACACTAGCTACAGGAAGAAGAAACACTACTGAAAATACCATGGCAGAAGAAGGCCAGGAGACACAAGTCATCAAAATGGCTTGATTTAGAGAGGGAATGGACCAAGCATGCATCCTTGCATCAGACTTGCCCAGGGAGAGCTTGTGATCAACCACAGACCAGAGCACAGCCAGTCAGTCTCTCCTAATCAAACACAGATGAGGACAAGCTAATGGATGGGAGTTTTGACAAGGATGAGGAGTTGGATGAATTTTATCATGAATAAAAAATGAATTCAATAACTT
Organism: Macrotis lagotis; assembly: GCF_037893015.1. Classification (NCBI taxonomy): domain Eukaryota; kingdom Metazoa; phylum Chordata; class Mammalia; order Peramelemorphia; family Peramelidae; genus Macrotis; species Macrotis lagotis. Next base: position 670,963,161 of record NC_133658.1, on the reverse strand, counting down.
TCTGTAATATATTTTTTCAAATTTTGGGTCCCAAAATTAAGGTGCTTCTAATATATGGGGGGGGGTGTACATATATCTAAAATGGAAAATATTTATAGAAGGACACTGACAAAAATCATAGACAACTCTCAAGTAAATAATATGAATCATTGGAGAGAAATATTAAAATGGAAATTCCTCAAACCAATGAAATAACATTAAGGTAATAATAATAATAATAATAATCAAGTTATAAACAATTGATATTGATGATATTTGACTTTAGGTAGAATAAAGAACTCCTCGGGACAGCCCTTTTTTTAGGCAGCATAAAAGAAAGATTAAACAAAAACCAAATATCAACACAGGTATTTTCTGGTAATTAAGTTTGAATTGAAGAATTAGATTATATGAGAAAGGTAATATCAGTGAACACCAATTTAATTTGACTTTCCTAGAAAAATGCTAAGAGACTTTAATAGGGTTTCCAATTTGTAATCAAAGGAAAATGAGCGAGAAAATATTCTGGTACTAGATTTATTTTTTGGCAGTTTGAATTTAACCAGCTGGTTAAAGCACATCCTATCCAACTTTTAAAAATGAAACATTTGCCTCTTGATTGAATATTCATTTGCATCTCATAATAAGAAATCACTATAACATCTTAGACTGTGATTCCCTTAAAAGCAGATCCATGTTTATACTGTGCATATAGTTCATAGACACAGACTGAAGATAATTTCTTTAAGGTACAATAGACTTCAGGCACAAGCCATAATGGTAAAAGGGCCCTGAAAAAAAATTAAATACTGTAAAAAGAAAAAAAGTGGGTTATGGGGATAAAAATTGAGATAACTAAACTAACTTTAGGGTTTAAGACTCTAAGAGAATCAAATTAGTAGAAGTTCTTTGAAAATACAGCCCCTTCTCCCTTTGGGCTTTCTCCAAAAACCCAATTCTCACACTACTTTCAGTGGGCATTCTAGTTAAATGAATGCACATTTAAGTGAACTTGCTTCTGGACATGTACAGCAGAAGAATCTTCCCCTTCTTACTGCCATCTTCAGCACAAAAATCAGTTGTCTTCTGGCTGCCTCCTATTGGCCATGGAAATTGAGGGGTTCTTAAGAAAAGATAGTGAAAAGTCTTTTGTGTGACTGACGAGCCAAATCTCCATGGATATCCTGAACGGTCAATTTTTGCTCTTGATCCACTTCCTGTTTCTGAGATTCTTTCAGGCTGAACTTTTATCCTTTTCCCAGTATTCAGGATGCATCTCCTTCAAAACTTAAAAAAATATGATTTCTTTGTCATGACCACTTTCCCTAACAAAGCAGATCACAAACATTCTACTTATTATAACTTATTATAACAGATATTTCTGAGATATGTCTGAGGAAAAAGAAACCACCTCTACTCCTATTCAGCCCTTTGGTGATGAGTCTCTCAAAATACAGGTTGGTAAGCAAGAGACAGATAATGCATTTTCTTACTGGGTCTAAGGTCAAAGACTTTCTAGCTGAACAGGAACTACCAGAGTATCTGCTCTGCTAGAATTACCTTCAAGAAAACAAAATCAAGGGGCAGCTAGGTGGCACAGTGGATAGAGCACTGATCCTAGAGTCAGGAGGACTGAGTTCAAATCCAGTCTCAGACACTTAATAAATGACTAGCTGTGGCCCTTAACCCCACTGCCATAAATAAATAATTTTTTTAAAAAGATAAGAAAACAAGATAACTTTCCTACTACACTAAGGTACAAGAGGAGGTTGTTAGTAAAGGAATTATACTTTGTAGAAAAAAATTATGCTTTAAATATGTTTTCAAACAACGTTTAGAGAATGCTTCCTTTCTGGGAAATACCAGTGTTAATGTTATTTTCTAATAACTGGTCTATGCCTTTTGTTCTCTCCTTTTTTGTGTACGATATTGACTTTATCATAAGTTCATCTGGCATTTTACATAAAAAAAGAAGCAAATCTTTCTTTAGTGAGTCATCAAGTCTGTTGAGGTGTTCTGGAAAGTACTTGGTTTTCTTAAACATTTGGAGTCAAGAGCTGCTCCTTCAGTGTAGAATCTTAAAATGAAGAATGGTATTCTTTATGAGCAGAAAAATCCTTTATGAGCAGAGGTATTCACAATAATTTTTGCTTCTCCCCCCAGGAAAGTTCAGGCTTAAGCCCAATAAGCTATATCACAAGATTAGTTTGTATTTCATTTTAATATCACACACATATGTATGTATGTATGCCACTTGCTCACATAGTCATTAAACAGGAAGGGCAAATTGAATTTTTCTCCTGGGAAAGAAATTTAAAAAACACACCAACCTTACAAGTCCTTTTGTAAGACATAGAAACAAAAGAACTTATCTAGGAAAAATAATTAGTTAATATGCAAGAACACCAGATTACTAGTATGATTTCTTCTTTCACTTTGTTTCCACTCCATCGCCCACCAGAGTTCAGCCTGTCCAGCAACAGCCTTGTTGTAATATTCCAGAATATCTGTCTCCTATCATGTATCACCTTCTTCCAAACACTGCCTTCAAGAAACAGAATCACTTTCCAACTACTATAAGGCACCAAAAGAAGATGTTAGTAAAGAATATAAAATTTACTTTGTAGGAAAAAAAATCATGCTGCAATTTATTGAATGCCTACTTTGTGGGAAATACCAAGATAATGCTAATGTTGTTTTTTAATAATTGATTGATGCCCTTTTTCAGTGAGTCTCAAACTAATTTTGCTATTGCCAAGAATGGTCATAAAGTGCAACACCATAAAATAATAGACCAAGAATACTCTATATACCCTATGGAAAGGGGACATATTTATGATCTAGCAAGAAATAGAGTATATCATAAAATGTAAAATGAATAATTTTGACTATATTAAATTAAAAAAGTTTTACACTAATAAAATCAGTGCCAAAATTGGAAAGCAGAAGCTGAGAAACAATCTTCACACCTAGGAGTTCTGATAAAAGTCTCATTTCTAAAATATACAGAAAATTGCATCAAATTTTTAAGGTTACAATTCATTCCCCAATTGATAAACAGTCAAAGGATATCAATAGGCAATTTTCCTTAAAGCTACATATAATCACATGAAAAAATGCTCCAAATAATTATTGATGAGAGAAATGTAAATTAAAACAACTCTGAGGTATCACCTCACACCTATCAGATTCGCTAAGATGACAAAAATGGAAAATGATCAATGTTGGAGAGGTTGTAGAAGGATTGGGACATCAATGCAATGCAGATGGAGCTGTAAATTGATTCAACCATTCTGGAGAGTAATATATAGAATTATGCCCAAAGAATAATATAACTGTTCATTCCCTTTGACCCAGCAATTCCAATTCTAGGCCTATATCCAAAAGAAATCATAAAAAATGGAGAGTCCCACATGTTCCAAAATATTCATAACAGCTCTTTTTGTAGTTGCAAAGAACTGGAAACTTAGACTATGCCTATCAATTGAGGAATGATTGAACACATTGTGGTCTATGAATATTATGGAATACTATTGTTCATTAAGAAACCATAAATGAGCACTGGCCCTGGAGTCAGGAAGACCTCAGTTCAAATATGACCTAATTGTGTGACCTTGGGCAAGTCATTTAACCCCATTGCCTTGCAAAAAAAAAAGAAACCATAAATAGTCAAACTCAAGAGAATCATAGAATGAATTATAGAATCTGATGTGGAGCAAAGGGAACAGAACGAAGAAAACATTCTATATATCAACTACAGCATTGTGAGTTGTTCAACCTTGATGGATGCAGCTCCTCTCAGCAATTAATAGAGCGAGGACAATCCTGTTCAATGGACTATGGACAATGCTATCACCAACCAGAGGAAGACAAAACAAAAACAAAACAAAAACCCTTCAGAATCTGATGAACACTACATTCACTTTTTAAAAATTTTCTCTTATCTACTTCTTTCCTTAATCCTAATTCCTCATACTGAAAATGATTAATCTGTAAATATGTTTAACACAAAAGTGTATGTATAATACTAACCTGACTGTTTGCATTTGAGGGAGGGGGATGGAAAGGGAGGATGGAAGAAAATTTTGTAACTTAAAAATATACATATGCAAATAGATGAATTTTGAAAATCTTTCAGAACAAGTATTTGGAAAAATAAAACATTGATTAAAAAAAGAATACACAGGTGCTCAATCAGCCAGCACCACACCATCCATTTATGGTATCATTGATTACAGCAAATAAAGAAATTTTGAGTATTGTGGACAAGTTCACTTACCTTGGTAGTGTCCTTTCCAAGGAAGCACACATTGCCAATGAGATTGACACACACATTACCAGAGCTAACTCAGTATTTGGCAGGCTCCAAAAGAAAGTGTGGGAGAGAAGAGGTATTAGACTGACCACCAAACTGAAGGTCTACAGAGCCATTGTGCTGACCTCATTGCTGTATGCCTGTGAAACTTGGACAGTCTAACAGCACCATGTCAGGAAACTAAATTGCTTCCAATTAAATTGTCTTGGGAAGTTTCTGAAGATCACCTGGCAGGAGAAGATACCATACACTGATGTCCTTTCTTGAGCTAATCTGCCTAGCATTGTAACATTATTACAGAGAGTGGGCTGGATACATTGTTAGAATACCAGATGTACACTTGCCAAAAATATTATTTTATGGAGAACTCACACAGGGCAAGTGCTGACAAGGGGGTCAGAAGAAGTGATGCTGTGACACCCTGAACGTCTCATTGAAGAATGGAAGACACTGGAACAGGAACTTCCAGTATGCCTTCATCAGAGAGACTACACTCTATGAGAAGGGCAGAATTGAAGCACCTCAAAGGAAATGTGAGATACATAAGTTTAGAGTAAGTACCCCAAGTGTTCACATGAACAACCTGTGGTAGAGCATTCTGAGTTCGCATTGATCTGAACAGTTACAGTCAGTCACACTTTAGTTTGTCTCCAAGTGATGAAATTTTGGTCTTCTTTAAAAATGAAGCTCAAGAACCAACCAACCTACCCCTATCAGTCAGGTATTGCCTTGTAAAAAGAAGCCTAACCTGATTCTTCCAGCTTATAATGCTCCCACTTGATTTTTTAAAATTTATTTTTTTTCTCTATTGAATTTCTCCCAATAGAAAATATTTTTTCCTTGAGAGTAGGGACAGATTATGTTTTGTGGCACCCCCCCTTCCAAAGGTTCTAGGAATTGGAAAGCATATGATAGATATTTTAAAATATTCATTCAATTGAATTAATTAGAATATGCTAAAGGAAAATAAATTTCTGTTAATATTCATTGTAAGGAATCAGATGGGATAAGATGATGAAAATTGTAAATATGATCATCTGAGTAATCTTAGAGAATAAAATTAAATCAGTAAATCATCATGAGATGCAGACCAGACAAATCCAATATCATACAAGTCTTGCAAATTCTAAAAATTATAGTTCTATTGTGGTGCTCCAATTCCATATGCATATATATAACTTGGTGTTTTCATTAATATTATGATCTCCTCAAATGTGCCAGATAAAGACTCATCAACATTTTTTCAACCTGTTAGATTCTTACTTGTGTCATCTTTTAAATTCTTTATAAATAACCTGCTTAATTTCAGGAGGAAATCTTCTGGATCTTTTGCCATTCATTAATCTAATTAGAGATTTTGATCTCACTTTTGTTTATTCTATACTCTTAATATGTAAGCAATTCATCTTTGTTGATTATGTATTTGGGGGATGCTATGTCTTATATTACTTTTTTCATCAAATACATAATTTTTATTATTAAAAACTTATTTTGTTATTATTCAGTCATATTAGTCATTTCCAACTTTTTTGACCCCATTTTGGGGTTTTCTTGGCAAAGTTATAAAGCTACTAGTTATAGCTCTGATGGCCACTAGAAGGTATAGGAATAAGGATGAATAATTGCAGAGAGTGAATTTTAAGTATGAAATAATATAGTATAACAATTCAACACAAAGCAATACCCTATCTGGTTTCATATTATTTTCCTTAGGCAGGTGATATTAAAATATATCCACTATCTAATAAAATGAAAATTCTCAGGACAGCTTAGAAAGTAGCCAGGAAGGGGACGGCTAGGTGGTACAATGGATAGAGCACTGGCCTTGGAGTCAGGAATACCTGAGTTCAAGTCCAGCCTCAGACAATAATTACCTAGCCATGTGGCTTTGGGCAAGCCACTTAAGCCCATTGCCTTGCAAAAACTAAAAAAAAAAAGTAATCAGGAATCAGAGGAAGGAGGAGTTGTATTATTTACTTACATAATCAATCTTTAGTCAGAAAAATCCTCTGGGAACCTTATCCTCAATAGGCATAATTAAACATTTTCCATTTTTACAAATTTTCCTTAAATCAATAATCAATAAAAAAATCAATTATATAATTATAATCTTTTCATTTGAGAAATAAGTTTTTTACATTTCTTTCTTTTACAATCAAATATTCATCTCTAAAATTTAAAATAATGCCTCAAAATGAATTCTGGAGTCATAGGACCAATTAAAAAGATAAGATAAAACAATTTTCCAACTCTAGAAAACTTGAACATTTGACAGGAAAGGTCTGTGCCACTGGAGTGAGAATAGAATATAATCCAGAATAGGTTGCCCCAGGTGGCCAGCAGCAACTGGCACAAATTAGCTACAAAGCCTGAGCATTTGCAACATTAAGCAGATGGTAGCAGACTAAATCCAATGCAAGCCAGCAACAGGCCTTGTGGGTGGCTGAATCTGTAGCAGTAACTTCTGGAGGTCTCAACCCATAGATGGCAAGGAAATCAGACAACTGGTCAGAAGGAAATTACAGGAGATCCTTTGCTGAACTAGAAGCAGGACACTGTTGTGTTGCCCATATGTGGTTCTGGGTCCCAGACCCACAATGAGGAGGAGCACACCAGAGCACACTAGAGCATCCAGTTGCAGGAGAGGGGAAATACTGCTCACAGTTCACAACCTCATCACAAGCACAAGTGGAAATGAGTGCTTATGGTTACTTGCAGAACAATGTATAGACCAGGAGAGCAGTAACCATGCCTCTCCTTAGGTCATACTACCTTTGAAGAACTTTAAAAATTATAAATTGCTCCTCTCTCACCTCCCCCCCAGAACTAGATCAATAAACAGTATCACAAAAAGTCTGAAGCTTGGGACAGAGCCCTCTTTAACTCATAAAGTTAAAAGGCAAGAAATAGGCAGGGGAAATGAGAAAAAAAATTTACCATTGAAAGTTACTATAGTGATCCAAAACATCAAAACAAACTCTGAAGACAACAAAGTCAAAACAGTTACACCCAAAGTCTCAAAGACAAATGTAAATTGGTTTCAAGTTCAAAATGAATTCCTAGAAAAAGATTTTAGAAACCAAAGAGGTAGAGAAAAATTGGGGAAAGAATGCAAGAAAATCCCTAAAAAAAGAATCAATAACTTGATAAAAGAGGCACAAAAAAGTAAAAAAAAAAAGAATAGGTCAAATGGTAAAAGTGGCACAAAAATTCACTGAAGATAAGTAATGTTTTTGTCCTTCATTTTCAAAAAAATCCACAACCTCAGGGAAGTGATACCATGACAAGCAAATGACTTGGATTTGAGTGAAGGTATGTTGTGCTAAGTCACCAGCCTCACTTTATCTTCCAGAGCCGTCTGGGTCCAATGGCCAGATATGAATAGGATGACTAGAGATGCTCCTGAGTCAAATTCATAAGAATACAAGTCATTCTTCAATAAATGGTCAAAGGATATGAAAAGGCAGTTTTAAGATGAAAAAAATTAAACCTATACTCATATGAAAAAACGTTCCAATTCATTGCTGATTAGAGAAATGCAAATTAAAACACAGTTACTAAGAGTCAAATGTTTGAGGTTGGATTCAAACTCCAAGGCCAGTACTCTATCTATTTATACCACCTAAATATGGACAAATGGAAAAAGGTATAAAAGTTCAGTGAAAAAAAGATTTCCTTAAAAATTAGATTTGGGCAAGTGGAAGCTAATGATTCTATAAGACATTGAGAAACAAGAAACAAAATTTAAAAACTAGAAAAAATGTGAACTTAATCATTTGTTTAGAAAAAGTTATCTGGAAAATAAATCCAGGAGAGATAATTTAGGAATTATTGTGGTAGCTGAAAGCCATGATTTAAAAAAAGGAGTCTAAAAAAAATTATCTTTCAAGAAATTATCAAGGAAAACTGCCTTGACATCCTAGAATCAGAGGGTAAAATAGAAATTGAAAGAATCCACCAATCATCTCAAAGAGATCTTGAAATGAAAACTACCAGGAATTTTATAGACAAACTCCAGAGTTTCCATTTCAAAAGGAAAATTCAAATGTCATGGAGTTAATCAGGATAACACAAAATTCAGTAATTTTACATTAAAAAATTGGAGGGGGAAAGAATATTTAATGAAATAGAGGCTTTCAAACAATCCTGATGAAAAAGATTGGAGGTGAAAAAAATTGACTTTCAAAGAAAGAACAGATTTAAAAAAAGATCAAAAGAGAAATTATGAGATTCAAGGTTGAATTGTTTACTAATATTTGTAACTATGAATATTATCATTCTTAGGTCAATTAGAAGTAAATAGTGCATGAATATGAGTTGACTATGATAGGATAATATTTTAAAAACTTAAAATAAGGAATGAGAAACAGAAATGGCCTGGGAGAAGGGGGAGGAGAGGGATAAAATGGATTCAAGAGAAAACAACATTAACACTCAGGTGAGCATAGAAATATACCTCACCTTACAGAAAAACAGGAGGGAAAAGGGATAAGAGAAAGGGGGAGGAAGCTGATAGAAGGAAGATTGAATTGGAAAGGGAGTGGTCAGAAGCAAAACCCTTTTGAGGAAAGACAGGATAAAAAGAAAGAGAAGAATAAACAAGGGAAAAATACAAAGGAGAAAAATATATAGTTAATCAAAGCTAGAAAAAAATAGCAAAGTTCTCTGAGAAAAGCCTCATTTCTCAAATATAGAGAAAACTGAGTCAAATTTCTAAGTCATTCCCCAATTGATAATTAAGGGATATGAACAGGCAATTTTCAAAAGTAATCAAATCTATTTATAGTTACATTTTTTAAAAATGCTCTAAATCACTCTTGATTAAAGAAATGCAAATTAAAACAACTCTGAAGTATCACTTCATATCTATCAGATTGGTTAATATGACAGAAAAAGAAAATGACAAATATTGTAGAAAATGTGGGAAAATTGGGACACTAAAGCACTGTTGATAGAATTGTGTGCTACCAATCATTTGGGGGAGCAATTTGGAACTATGCCCCAAGGGTTATAAAAAGGAAAATGATACGGTGGCAAAGAATTAGAAACTGAGGGAATGACCAACAATTGGAAAATAGCTGGTCACGTTGTGCTATATGATTGTCTTGGAATACTATCGTACTACAAGAAATGATGAGCAGAATGCTTTCAGAAAAATGTGGAAAGACTTATATGAACTGATAGAAAGTGAAGAGACACAGGGTACATGGTAACAGCAATATTGTATGATGGTCAATTGTGAATCATTTAACCATTTTCAGCAATACAATGATCCAAGAAAATTTTGAAGGATTTAACATGAAAAATGCTATCTACCTTCAGAGAAAGAACTGATGGAGTCTGAATGCATATCAAAACATTCTTTTTGTTAATTTTCTTTACTTTCTTTGGAGTTTTTTTTGTTTGTTTCCTTTAACAAAATGACTAATATGGAAATATGTTTTGCATGATTGCACATAGATATATATTTATACATATCTCTTTAATATAAATAAATATATTTAATATATTAATTTAAATAAATATTTTGATATATTAATATTTAATGTTTTAATATAAATATATTTATTTTTATATATCCTCTATCAAATTGCTTGCCATCTTAATGAGAGGGAAGGGGAAGATGGGAAAGAATATAGAACTCAATTTTTTTTAAAGAATGGAAAAAAGTTTTTACATGTAATTAATAAAAGAAAAGAAAAAATATATTTTTTAAATCTCAGTAATCCTACACTAGTGGCCTTTGAAAATGATTCTCTAAACCTAATTTCTATTTGGCCAGCTTGGGAATAAGGTAAAAATAAATGAAGTATAACAAATATAATATATTTTTTAGCTATCTCTGTGCCAGAATTTGTTTAGTTCTATCTGAATAAGCACTATTGCCTTTGAAATTACCACAATAGTATACTATTCCAGTGGTGCTGTTGTTGATCCAAATACTTCTGAAATTCCTCTTTTGGAAATGTTTTTAGAAGACATTCTATTTTTATTTTATTTTATTTTTTATGTTTTTTGCAAGGCAAATGGGGTTAAGTGGCTTGCCCAAGGCCACACAGCTAGGTAATTATTAAGTGTCTGAGGCGGGATTTGAACTCAGGTACTCCTGACTCCAGGGCTGGTGCTCTATCCACTGTGCCATCTAGCCACCCCTAGAAGACATTCTTAAAGAACTTATATTTATAAAGCACTTAAGAAAGTTGCCCATTATTTTATAATTCAAGGGTATATCATATCCTCAGATACTTTATATTCAAACTTCATTCAACAGAATTATTTATTAAGAAAAAATAGCATTTCCCTGAGGGAATGATAGACCTCATTCACCAAAGTTGACTTCCAAATTGGTTCATTCTGAAATTTGAATCAAATCATCAAAGATAAAATATTTGTTGTCACTGATTATATTCAAATAAATGTGCTTCTAGTTCTGAAAATAAACCCAAAAAGATAGGTTCCAAAAATATTTTGGGCCAATAGTATCACTGTTGGAATAATTATGACTTCTAAAGATTATTACACCTCTTTACATGGAAAAATTCTGATCTGGTCTATCTTTCAATGTTAGAAGTCACATTTTCTTAAAGTCACATTTCCCAGACTTTAAACTAGGAGTATTTGTAGTACCCTTTATGCTACGGCAATTTTTTTTTTTTAAGAATCCCTTCTCATAACATCAGGGGGTTGAGGAATAGTGATTGAAAAGAACAGAGATTTCTGAAATGGAGAGAGCAAAACAAATGTAATAATGGAAGGAGGAAGGATTGAATCCAATGTCACTTCTTCTAAGGAAACTTTTCCTGAGTCCCCCAGTTAGTATCACACATCCCTCAAATTTACTTTTTTGTCAATTTTTTTCCCTTTCTTTGTGTATATATATATATTGTTTCCCCTTTCAGTAAAATGTAAACTGCTTGAGGGAGCAAATTGTTTCCCCTTTGCTTTTGTATCTCCAAAGAGTGCCTGGCACATAGTCAGCACTAAATCAGCTCTTGATGCATAAAATAGAAAATGTCTTAACTGGAACTTAAACCTATACCTTAACATATATACCATGCTTCTTGTATGTTAATATTCTGTGCTAACAAAGCTAAATAAATAAGCTATTCCCTATTGAGTTCTCAGAGCCTACTAAAGAGAGTTCCATGAGAGCTGAATTTTGAAAGGGAAAGTCATTATTATAATAATAAACAGAACCCAAGCCACTGCATTTGGAATTCTTCAAGAAAGTAACTTGAGTCTTTCTGAACTGAAAAGGAACTAGATCAATTGTCCTAAAAAACAAGGCATCGCCAGACCAAAGATTAGAAAGACAATGGATTGTTCCAAGTCCAAGACATTTCTTTTTTTAAAAAAAAGAAAGATTTTATTTATTTTGAGTTTTACAATTTTCCCCCAATTTTGCTTTCCTCCTCCACCCCCCACAGAAGGCATTCTTTTAGTGTTTACATTGGTTCCATGTTATACATTGATCTCAGTTGAATGTGATGACAGAGAAATCATATCCTTAAGGAAGAAAAATAAAATATGAGATAGTAAAATTACATAATAATCTAACACTTTTTTTCCCCTAATTTGACCATAATAGTCTTCGGTCTTTGTTCAAAGTCCATACTTCTTTTTCTGGATAGAGATGGTATTGTCCATTGCAGATAGCTCAAAATTGTCCCTGATTGTTGCACTGAAGGGATGAACAAGTCCATCAGGGTTGATCATCACCCCCATGTTGCTGTTAGGGTGTACAATGTTTTCCTGGTTCTGCTTATCTTGCTCAGCAAAACTCTCCGGGTTTCCTTGAATTTCCATTGCTCTTGGTCTCTAATAGAACAATACTGTTCCATGACATACATATACCACAGTTTGTTAAGCCATTCCCCAATTGAAAGATATTCACTTAATTTCCAATTTTTTGCCACCAAAAACATGGCTGCTATGAATATTTTTATACAAGTGATGATTTTACCCTTTTTTATCATCTCTTCAGGGTATAAATCCAGTAGTAGTATTGCTGGGTCAAAGGGTATGCACATTATTGCTGCCCTTTGGCCATAATCCCAAATTTCTCTCCAGAAAGGTTGGATGAGTTCACAGCTCCACCAACAATGTATCAGTGTCCCTGATTACCCACATTCCTTCCAGCATTGATCATTATCCTTTCTGGTCATTATTGGCCAGTCTGAGAGGTGTGAGGTGGTTTCTCAGAGATGCTTTAATTTGCATTTCTCTAATAAGTAATGATTTGGAGCAATTTTTCATATGACTATGGATCACTTTGATTTCCTCATTTGTAAATTGTCTTTGCATATCCTTTGATCATTTGTCAATTGGGGAATGGCTTGTTTTTTTGAAAATCTGATGCCATTCTCTGTATTTTTTAGAAATGAGTCCTTTGTCAGAAATGATAGTTGCAAAAATTGTTTCCCAATTTACTACATTTCTTTTGATCTTGGTTACAGCGGTTTTGCAAGACATTTCTTTTGAACTTTATATGAATTGAGATTAATGAATTAATTTATAATATTAAAATAACATTTAAAAATTTGTAATTCAAGTATTGATAATAATTATAATTAGCTTTCAAACTACTTAAGAAGAGCACATTAAAATAAATATAATAATGGCTTTGGGACAGAGACAAGATGATGATGGGAGAAGAGCTTCTCTTAGGTGCTCTCTCTCAAAACTTATAAAATAAGGCCTCTAACTTAATTTTCAAGAGACAGAACTCACAGAGGGATCCAGTGAGGCAGTTCTCCAGCCCAAGGTTCCCTGGAAAATAGCAGAAAGGCTTCACTCCACAGGGTTGGAGGGGCAGCCTGCCAGAGTGAAGGAACTTCAGCCTCCCAGAGGCAGCCTCGGGGCACTGGGAGCCCCGGCTCACAGCAGCCAGGGCAGTTTCCTGACCTACACCCAAGGAGCACCAGGCACAACTTGGAAAATGGGGGGGGGGGACCGCTGCCAGAGTGAGTGTGAAAACCAGCCCTCAAGGTACTCAGTGAGCAGCTTGGCGGTAGCCCAGATCCAGGAACCAGAAGCAGGAAGAGCTTGTAAGCAGGAGCCTCCAGGCAAAGGAGCCTTGAGCACTCAGCCAAAGTAGGGAAGTAGAGAGAGACTTTCGAGGTCTGTCCTCTGTCCCTGGAACAGGACTCTGGGGTTCTGGCCACATTCAGATCCTGATCACAGTCTAGGCCCCCCCATAGAGCAGCAGCCCCCCCCCACCTCAGTCCCGTGGCAGAGGGGTGGGCTTATGGTCAATCACAGACCAGGAAGGAGGACAGAGCTTCCCACACTAAGATCCTTGTGGAGGGGTGTACCAATAATACTCAAAAGCTCAGGAAGCACCCCAAGACCAGGAACAGGCTGGGAAAATGAGTAAGCAGAGAAAAAAGAGGAACACCATTGAAAAATACTTTGTCTATGATCCCAAGAAGGATCAAAATACTCAGTCAGAAGATGAGGAAGTCCAAGCTTCCACATCTAAAAACTCCAAGAAAAACAGAAATTGGGCTCAGGCTATGACAGAACTCAAAAAATGTTTTGAAAATCAAGTGAGGAAGATAGAAGAAAAATTGGGAAAAGAAATGAGAGAGATGCAGGAAAAACATGAAAAAGAAGTCAGCAGCTTAGTCAAGGAGATACAGAAAATGCTGAAGAAAATAGCATGTTAAAAACTAGCTTAGGCCAAATGGATAAAACAGTTCAAAAAGTTACTGAGGAGAAGAATTCTTTAAAAAGCAGAATTTGCCAGATGGAAAAAGAGATAAGAAAGCTTTATGAAGAAAACAAATCCTTCAGATCTAGGATGGAGCTGAAGGAAGCTGATGATTTTATGAAAAGTCAGGACACAATACTTCAAAACGAAACAAATGAAAAATTAGAAGAAAATTTGAAACATCTCATTGAAAAAACAACTGATCTAGAAAACAGAGTCAGGAAAGATAATTTAAAAATTATTGGGATACCTGAAAGTCATGATCAGGAAAAGAGACTTGATATCATTTTTAAAGAATTCCTTCAGGAAAATTGCCCAGATGTCCTAGAAGCAGAGGGCAAAATAGAAATTGAGAGAATCCATCTATCTCCTCTGGAAAGAGATCCAAAAAAACAACCCACAGGAATATTATAGCCAAGTTCCAGAACTCCCAAGTCAAAGAGAAAATATTACAAGCACCCAGAAGGACACAATTCAAATATTGTGGAGCTGCAGTCAGGATCACACAGGACTTAGCAGCAACTACATTAAAGACTCATAGGACTTAAGACAAGAGAACTTGTAATGTAACTGAGAATCAACTACCTAGCAAATGAACATCCTCTGACAGGGGAAAAAAAGATGGACTTTCAATGAACCAGGGGAATTTCAAATATTCCTGTTGGAATGGCCAGAGCTGAACAGAAGGTTTGACCTTCAAATACAGGACTCAGGTGAAACATAGAGAGCAGAGGAGAAGGGTAAAATATGAGGGACTTAATGATGATGAACTACATGTATTCCTGCATAGAAAAGTGATACTGATAATACTCATAGGAAACTTCTCATCTAATGGAGCAGGTAGAAGGAGCTTTTATGGATAAGGCACAGGAGAAAGCTGAGTTTAAAGATATAATTTTTTGTAAAAATGGAGTCAATAGCTAAAAGGGAAATGAAATGGGGGTAAGAGAAAGGAGAGTTACATTAAGATATTTCATATGATAAGATTCTTTTTTATTACAATGAGCTATTGCAATGATATGGAAGGGGGAAAGACAAGGGGGAATGAGGGAATCTTCACTCTTATCAGAGGTGATTCAGAGCAGAAACAGCATATACAATCAATGGGGTATTAGACATCTAGAATAAGAAGAAGAGAAGAGGGACAGGAGGATGGCGGGGGGGGATATGAGTGATGGAGAAGAGGGTGTACTACAGGGGAGAGTGGTCAGATATAGGACCACAAGTTGCTGGGCCTTAGGGGTGGTAAGTGGGATTAGAGCATCTTGATCCCAGGGCTGGTAATTAGTCTGCTGTGCCACTCAGCTACCCTACAGCACATTTAAAAAGAGGGACAGAGTGAAAGGAGAAAGAAAATATAATGTATGGTAGTGGGGAAGTACGAGTGGAAAGAGTTGCGATCAGCAATGGCAACAGTGGAAAATTATGGAAGTAGCTTTTGTGATGAACCTATCCTAAAGAATGTGATCCACCCGCGACAGAGCTGGTGCTGTTGGAACACAGACTGAAGCACATTTTTTAATATTATTATTGTTATTGGGGGGGGGGGGTTGCAGGGAAGATGGGGTTGGGTGGCTGGGTTGCACAGCTGGATGATTGTTGGGTGTCTGAAGCCAGATTTGGACCTGGCTGCTCCTGACTCCAGGGCCAGTGCTCTGTCCACTGCATCACCTGGCCACCCCTATTATTATCATTATTATTATTGTTATTATACTATCATTTTATTTTATTTTGGGGTTTTTTTGCAAGGCAATGGGGTTATTGTTATTATTATTATTTTTATTTTTATTTTTTCCTCTTTACTTTATTGCTCATGAGGGTCTATATTTTTTTGGGGGAGGGGTATTATGTTTACTCTTAAACAAGAATATTTTAATAATGTATTAAAAATCATTGTTTGTACAAAAATAAAATAAATATAAATAAAAAATAAAAAATAATAAATAATAATGGCTTTGGAAGACTATGACACTGAAAGTTCAACGAATTTGAAATGCTTTGAAGATTTTTTTTCTATGAAACATTCATGTGTTAATGATGCCAGTTTGCAATAGGATGCTTTTCATTCAATTAAATATTATAGCTCAATCTAACCCCAGTATTTCCTGCTGATAAATGAAATCAGTTTTAAATTACATTATTCAGTAAGCCTGCAAGTTGATTTTGAAATAAAATTATTTCTTTATAAATTCTAAGCAATAAAATACATAAGTATAAACATACTAGAAGTAGTTGGTATTCAATTGCTGATCCTAGTTATGAGAATATGTTATACTAATTTACGATCCCTCATTCCTACTCTTCCCTCTCCTTTGGAATGAGGGAAAAACAGTAAATGAAATATTTCTTCTCAGACTATTGATTCAAGAGAATTTGCTCAAAAGAGGTTTTTTCCTGATCACTGGGTCATGTACCTTGCTAGTTTATGTTTACAGCTGTGGAAGCAAATGGTTTATATTTCTGTATCATAAATGAACTTTTCAGCATTTCCTGAAAAAAGCTCCCCAAAGTCAAAATTTTCCTATGTGAAGCATTCATTCAAAAGACAACATCTCAAAGAGGAAAGTAAAAAAACCTTTCAGCCATCTGTTTTGTCAGCTAACCTTTAGAGTTGTGTACCAAATCATTTTTCTCAGATTAGCACAGCCCATTAGCCAGTTTTGCTGCAAATAGAGCTCATCTTGTGCCCCATTTAAATCCCATTCATTGATGTAGAACATGCATTGTGTCACCAGAGAGTCTGACTAATTGCTCTTGCCTCCCTTCTTGGTATTTTATTTGTCAGTTATTATGCTGAAAGGATGGGATATTGGGGGGAAGGGTCTGTCAGGTTTACTGTAAGTGAAGTCATTCTGTCTGAAAAAGCAGAGGGAAAATAATACCATTCATGAAAATTTGCCATGGTGACCAGGAAGCAATCTTAAAAGAAGAGAAAAGTAAACTCTTAACTTTCACCCTAAATTAATTTTCATAATGGCTTTCTGAGCCTCACTTTCCCTAATTGAAATTGAAGAGCTGGGTTTGAACTCTGAACTCACTTAGAGATCTAAATTTCTCTGATTCTCTGATTCAACTCATCTCACTGCAGAAATAATTTTGTGCTAGTATTAACAAACCACACAGTATCTTTCTACTTCATAAGACAAACTTCATTTTTGTTTTAGTTCCCATGTAACAGAGCATCTATAATAAAGTTCTACCCTGATGCTTCATCTTGATGTGGAAATGTTAATTTCTTTGAAGGCTATAGGCACAATTGCTGATGAAGCTGATGATAAATGCTAAGGAGTCTCTAAGAGAATCCTCTCCAGGCACAGATAGGGGCACTTGAATGGGCCATTATCTAGAGAGAAGGAGTTTCTTTGAAGATCATGTAGAGTTTTACTCTGGAACTCAGATCTGAAAAAATGAACCTGTACCTTCAAACATTCTACCTCTATCTGCAATTACTAGGTGCAACTGTTGTGTATGTGAAGACCATTGAGGACCTTCATTCATTGTGAATCTTATAAAATATTTGTTTTAAAGAAAGCAGCTGCTTGATCTTATTCTTAAGATCTTCAAGTCCTTTACTGTATCTGGAGAGAACAGATTTTGGATTTTGGCTTGAGATTAAGAATATCACAACAGTATAAACTCCAGCAGTACCTGCCAGAGTGAAAAGGCTTCAAGTTCTAGACTAGTACCAAACATGTTTCCTAGAACAAGCCTAATTAAATTAGAAGGGGCTTATTACCATCTTGGCTTTAAGAGTACTCTCAAAGATCATTGACTAAGTTATTGAGGAGTTTTGAACTTCATCAGTGGTAAGAATCTTCTCTATTAATGAAAAAAAAAGCAATTGTAACTAATTTTAGCCAGAAACCCTGAAGGTCTTCCCTTCCCAGATTGATTTTTTTCCTCTGGATTGATCAAAAAGAGGCTCCTAACTTCTTTGCTTTCTCATTTGCCTTAATTATTGAGCTTTTATAGTGCCCTGAAGGCTATTTATGGGCCAAAGTCCTATAGTGTATCTCAACTACTCAGTGATGAGTCACATTAATTAAAGATAGGGACATGATCCTAGAGAGATGGGCTGAACACTTCCATAGTGTCCTTAACAGACCATCACCAATCAATGCAGAAGCCATTGACCATTTACCTCAGGTTGAAGTCAATCTATCTCTAGCTGAAGTTCCAACAGACTATGTTTTTGGATGCCATTAAGCTCCTTTCAAGTGGCAAATCACCTGGTGCCATCTATTCCAGCCAAGATCTACAAGGCAGCAGGGTCCATCACTCATCCAAAAGTTGACTGAAACTGATGAAGTTATCCCCCAACAATTCAAGGATGCTTCCATTATCCATCTCTATGAAGGTAAATGGAATAGATTTTCCTCTGACAATAAGGGTTTCTCTTTTAGTCATGGCTGGTAAGCTTCTTGCCAGAGTCCTTCTCAATAAGCTGATCCTTCACCTGGAAGATGGTCAGCTCCCTGAGAGTCACTGTGACTTCAGAAAGGGTCAAGGAACAGTTAATATAGTATTTGCTGTCTGACAACACAAAAAAAATGCCAGGAGCAGAACAGAGATTTGCTCAACATTTGTAGACCTGACCAAAGCCTTTGATATTATCAGTCATGAAGGTTTATGGAAAATTAAACCAAAATTTAGTTTCCTAGAGAAGATCATTAGTACTGTATATCAGTTTCATGACAGTATGCTTGCTCAAGTTCTGGATAGTGGATAATGCTCTCAAGATTTCCAATCATTAAAGGAATAAACACTGTTTCCTTGCTCCCATACTTTTTAGCATGATATTTTCAGCCATGTTATCAAATACCTTCACAGAGGATGAACATGACATCAAGGTCAGTTACCACACTGATGACAAATTCTATAACTTGAAAAGGCAAGTTAAAAAAGTCAATACCAAAGTAGAAGGAGTTTTGGTGCATTATCTCCTGTTTGAAGATGATTGTGCACTCAATGCAGTCTCTAAAGCTGAGATGCAACAAAGTATGGCTATATTCTCTGCTATTTGTGCTAATTTTGGTCTAACAATTAACACCAAGAAAACTCGGGTGCTCCATCAGTCAATGCCATACCATCCATATGTGAAACCATTGATTACAGAAAATGGAGAAGTTTTGAGTACTGTGGACAAGTTCACTTACTTTGGCAGTGTCCTTTCCAGGGAGGTACACATGAGATTGGCACACACCTTGCTAGAGCCAAATCAGTATTTGGGAGGTTCCAAAGGAAAGTGTGGGAGAAAGAAAATATTAGACTGACTACCAAACTGAGGGTCTACAAAACCACTGTGTTGACTTCATTGCTATCCAGTTTACCAGTGCTGTGTCAGGAAATTGAATTGCTTCCATTTGAATATTCTTACTAAGAATCTGAATGTCACTGGCAGAAGATGCAAGACACTGAGGTCCTTTCTTGAGTTAAACTGCCTAGCATTCAAACATCACAACAGAGAGTGCAATTAGGATAGGTTGGACATGTCAGAATGCTAGATGTATGCTTGCCAAAAAGGCTATTTTATGGAGAACTCACAAAGGGCAAGTGTTCATAAGGGGATCAGATTAGGACACCCTGAAGTTCTCACTGAAGAACTTTAGAACAGATTATATAGAAGGAGAGACACTGGCACAGGACTGTCCAGCATTCCATACTCTCATCAGTGAGGGTGCTACACTTTATGAGGGAGGCAGAACTGAAGCAGCTCAAAGGAAAGGAGAGATACAAAAGCTTAGAGTAAGCACCCCAGGTATTCACATGAACTATTTGTGCCCAACCTATGATAAACATTCCAATCTTGTATCGATTAAATCAGTCATAGTCAAACACACTGTAATTTATCTCAAACATAGTGATGTCATTTTGGTCTTCTTCAATAATAAAGGACAAGAACTACCAACCAACCAATTAGCTTCTCAACAACTTTTTCCCTTTATTTTTTTTTTTGGAAGTCGTCATTCTTGACCTTTTTGTCTCATTTCTCTCACCTAACCATATTGATTGAATGGCATTGCCTCAGTCAATCTGGGACCTGGGAAAGACATAGCTTTAAAAGCCAGGTTTCCCACTGTATCCAGTCATCCTGATCAAATCTGATCATTGCACCCAGATGACTCCAGAGGAAAAAGGAAAGCTGGTTACTTTGCACAGCACCCTCTCACTTAAAAATAGAACTCACCCGCATGACATGACATCACCTCCCTGATAAAGGATAAACAGTAACAACAACAATTTCTATTAATAAATGTCCAGGGGCGGCTAGGTGGTGCAGTGGATAGAGCACCAGTCCTGGAGTCAGGAGTACCTGAGCTCAAATCCAGCCTCAGACACTTAATAATAATTACCTAGCTGTGTGGCCTTGGGCAAGTCACTTAACTCCATTTGCCTTGCAAGAAACCTAAAATATAAATATATAAATAAACAAACAAATGAATGAATGAATAGATAAATAAATAAATGTCCAAATCCTGTAATGACCTACTCTCAGAGATAGCTAGATAGATAGGAAGGAAGAGAGAGAGATTGAGAGAGAGAGAGAGAGAGAGAGAGAGAGAGAGAGAGAGAGAGAGAGAGAGAGAAGAGATAATTTATTGAGATTCTATTATTAGTATAGAACTGGAATTTTTCAGCTATACCCAAAATGCTGACATTTTATAAATGCATGCCACTGATCATGAGTAGACTTTAAAAGAAAGTAGAGAACAAATGTTCTTAACTAGTGATCCATGAACATTTCTAAAAAATATTTTTATATTCATACTTCAATGTAATTGGTTTCCTCTGTAATCCTAGGTATCTAATTTTTATGCATTTAATAGTATTCTGAGAAGGGGTCCATAGGCTTTCATTCTCAGAAGTGGGTCCATAGGATTTATCAGCTTTCCAAAGAAGTCCCATGACCCAAAAAAGAGTAAGAATCTGGCATAATAGAATAATGTGCAAAATTATTTCAATAAAAATAACCCAGATCTTACTAATTATTATGTAGCACCATCTTCATAAGTGAAGTTCATAAGTCAGTCCATCCTCATGGGTCACTTAAAACTCAAGATTGTAACTAACAAATTTTAGTACTTGGTACCGACTTTTAAAAAGGCACTCAATGAGCAATACAAATTGTTCCCTCCCTCAAATCAATTTTTAAAACAAATTCTGTTTCCGCAAGGTGGGGAGAGCCAGGGTTGCACACTCATGAGAGAAAGACATAGAACCCATGATAATACCAAATCAAGCTGGGGTGTGTGTGTGTGGGGGGGGTGATCTTGGGAAAGGGAATAAAGTAGAGCCAAGCCAGAGAAAATCTCACCTGAGAGAAGGCAGCAGAAGAATAAAATTAGTTATTTTTTGCTAACTGAGTGCAAAGCTTACCTGCTTCTGTACCAAAGAAAGAAAATATATATGTTATCAGATCCCTCCAATCTTTAATACCTTGGAACAAAATCCTAGTCTCTCTGACCTACTCTACTAAACTACTAATGTATTTCAGAAAGTCATATGAATAGAAACCAAAGCAAACATAATTCTTGAGGAGCATAGAGCAAAATGGTCTAAGGCATGGCCTTTTCTTCTTCAAAATCAAATTAGCACAATTTTATCAAAAATGAGAATTTTTTTTCATAGTATGAAAACTTCAACATAAATGAATCTCCAGTACACCTCCAGGTGTACTCCTTTGGTCATGAGATGACTTACAAGCAGTTTTAAACTTTATTCTCAGGGGCAGTTAGGTGGCACAGTGGATAGAGCACCAGTCCTGGGAATCCGGCCTCAGACACTTAATAATTACCTAGTTGTGTGACCTTGGGCAAGTCACTTAACTCTATTGCCTTAAATAAACTTTTAAAAAACTTTATTCTCTCTATTCAATTCTAAATCGTAGTTGGCTTCAAAGCTGGACAACTGATTTTAAACAGGATTCCCCTGACCTTGTTACCCTTCATCTCAGATAACTTGTCCTTACTCAGATTTAAAGAGACTATAGCATTCCACAATCACAAGAAAGTAGAAAAAAACAGCATAAGTATGAAGATAAAGGAAAATAGGAAAAATTAAAACCTCTTTCTGAGAATTATTCCACACATAGTGCTTTGCATTTGTTTATTTGAGTGCTCTGCAAATATGGTTGTAGTTTAAATAGAAAATAGTTGTTTAACAACAATGATAGAGAAACAGCATGACATATCAGATAAATATTAGATCTTGTGTCAGAAAGACATGGGTTTGGATCTTGCCTTTGAAATATATTAGTTATATGCATGCTCACTTTACCCTTCTGAGACTGGGTTTCCTCATCAACAACCAAAAAAAAACTGATGAAGAAATGTCAATATCTGTAAAATATTCTTCATAGGATGATTGTAAGGTTCTAATGAGGTAATATAGAGGCAGCTGAACTCGGCATCAATAAGACCTAAGTTCAAATCTCATCTCAGGCACTTATAAGCTATGACCACTTAACCTTCTATCTGCCTTAGTTTCTTCATGTGTAAGAAATAAGAAAAAGATGATAAGAACACCTGGCATCCAGGGTTGTTATAAAGATCAAATTAGATAAAATTTGTATAGCATTTTGCTATACAAATATTAAGGAAGCAGTTACTTAGCTCAGTAGATAGAGCCCTGGGCCTGGAGTCAGGAAAACTTGAATCCAAATGTGTAATCAGACACTCACCAGCTGTCGGGCCCTGGGCAAGTCACTAAACCTTTGTTTGCATTGATCCACCAGAGAAAGAAATAGCAAACCATTCCAGTGGTTACTAGGAAAATTTCATGGACAGTATGGTCCATAGGGGAATCAAGAGTTAGGACTAAACAAAAACAATATACAAATATTGTTTACAACATTAAAGTGCTATATGTGCTTTGAAAACATTAAAACAAATCACAAAGGTTAGTTATTATGGTAACAGTACTATAAGATCAAAAAAATTTTTAATCTAATTAGTAAGTTTGTGTTTTCCTATATATTCTCATTCAACTAACTCAACAAGTTAAAAAAAATTGTCTTTTGTGTGTGTGTGTGTGTGTGTGTGTGTGTGTGTGTGTGTGTTGTAGTGCTATTTGAAAGTGCCTGAGGTCCCTTCCAAGTCTGATGTTCTGAGAATGTAGGCATAGAGTTTTAAAAGATTAAATGATCTATTTGATCTCTCAGTTTAACTCTTTATTTCCTTTCCTTTGGTTTTTTTAATTAAAGATTTTATTTATTTTGAGTTTTACAATTTTTCCCCTAATCTTACTTCCCCACCCCCCCACCCCCCCCGCCACAGAAGGCAATTTGTCAGTTTTTTACATTGTTTCCACGGTATACATTGATCCAAATTGAGTGTGATAAGAGAGAAATCATATCCTTAAGGAAGAAACATAAATTATAAGAGATAGCAAGATCAGACAATAAGATATAAGTTTTTTTTTTTCTAAATTTAAGGTAATAGTCCTTGGTCTTTGTTCAAACTCCACAGTTGTTTCTCTGGATACAGATGGCATTCTCCATTGCAGACAGCCCCAAATTGTCCCTGATTGTTGCACTGATGGAATGAGTGAGTCCATCAAGGTTGATCATCACCCCCATGTTGCTGTTAGGGTGTACAGTGTATTTCTGGTTCTCCTTTGGTGTTTTTAAACAGATTGAAATGGAACCTTTGAACTTAATTTCTGTTTTTAAAGATGTTCCCATTTAAATGCTTTAGGTCTGTGTTGTAAACTAAACTCAAACAGAAGCAGGGTTACTCATGATTTGAAGGTTTTCTCAATACAGACTGGCCAGACTTATCGATATGTTTGCATGTGTTTGTTTATATGAAATTATACCCTACAGATAAGCATTAAAGTAATGTGTGGTTCATTTGTAAATAGTCATAATACTCACACATATCAAGATAAATCATTTAACAATGGAAATTTTATTTTGAAAATATAATTTATTACTTTGCATGGTAAAATTTTGGAAAGGAATATGTATGTTCAAGTCCCATTTCTGATGTATACTGTGTGACCCTGGTCAAGTAAACTGAACTTGCATCAGTGCTCTAAGCAACTCTCTAAGACTATAAATTGCAAAGAAGGTACTTGCCTGCATTGGAACAGGAAATTTTCACTGGGAGATCTCTACAAGAAGAAAATTTCAGGTTCAATCCTTACATTATTCAATTAATTATTATGATTGTTGAATAAGACAAATGGATAAGTAGATTTTACAGAGATATAATTCTTTTTCTCTCTCAACTTCCAAGGTAGTCAGAGGTGATAATCCTGTAAATGCCAAGAGATAGTTGTTGCACTCAAATTAACCAGCTAAATTATAACTATTTGTTATAATTCTAGATAACCTAGAATTTTCTGTTTATAATAGAAATTATAGTGAAATTCAAAATTTTATTTTCATTATTAATGTAGATATGAATAATGAAAAACAAGTATGATGCTCTCTAGATGTCTACAAATTACAATATTAATTCCTTTTAAATATAATTATTAATTATTAATAATCAATTATTATTAATAATAAATAAAGTAAGTATTTCTATAAATACGATACTAAAATTATTTGGACATTGTCCATATGTATCAAATTCTCTTTTAAATGAAGAAATATAAAAAAAAATTAAAAGGTTGAAAGCACAAAAAATACCTTCATTTTGTGAGTATGTCTCTGTTGGTATTCACCCACAAGCTCATGCATATGATTAAAGCAATGAAAAATGATAATAGCAGTACAAACCAATTTTATATATATTGAAATGTTTTATACCCAAATGTTTCCAACCTTTAATGTGATGATGCAGAACTTTTATCATCAATTGGCACCTTATTGCTTCTATTTTTGAATCCAGAAACATTTAATTGATTTAACTATTATAACTGTACTTGATCTGTTAGATGAAATGGAAAATACTTCTCTTTGGCTATAATAATATTTGAATAAAAATTTCAAAAGACAAATTATTCTGTGATGCCAAATATTGAGCTCAGTTTTATTTCAATAGAAAAACATTGCTATACATGAGCACTGAATTCCATTAGGGTAAATTGTTTTCTAGATTACTCTATTTTACTCAGTAACAGTTTGTCAACCCATTTAAATATATTGGTTTATTTCATATGGATGCATTAAAAAACTAGAACATTTCCACAGATGGTAAATAAAATTCAAACTTAAGGCACTTCATTTTCTTTTGTTTGCACTATTGACCTTTCTGCAATGTGATTACCAAATAAAACAATTCCATTTCAGACAATTTATACTGAAGCAATGTAATGTAATATGTACTTATGCAGGATTATACAACAAAAACAGGAAAAGCTTTTACAGAAGCCTTTATTAAGGAAATATACATATGTGTATTATGTGTTTTTTTGTGTGCAATAGAGTTCACAGTATTGCACATAGTGATCAAGACTAGGTTTACATATGAGTTGGACATGGGCATTTTATTTTAATTCAAAATATATTTCAGCTATCAGAAGGTCCTGAAAGTGAAACATCAAATTGTTTTTTTCAAAAGAACAATAAAGTATAAGTCATTTTCCTTCCTATTTTTTTTTTTTGCAAGGCAATGGGGTTAAGTGGCTTGCCTAAGGCCACACAGCTAGGTAATTATTAAGTGTCTGAGGCCGCATTTGAACTCAGGTACTCCTGACTCCAGGGCAAATGCTCTATCCACTGTGCCAGCTAGCTGCCCTCCTTCCTATTTTTTCTGAAATTTCTTGTATTAATGTCTTATCATTTGTTTTGAATGGACGACGTCAAGAGTTTGTGTCTATCAATCCATGTCTGATTGGTATTAATCAAACATGGTGCCTTCAGGAGAATAAATAAGATAAAAGAGGGGTTAAA
Source organism: Macrotis lagotis (assembly GCF_037893015.1). Taxonomy (NCBI): domain Eukaryota; kingdom Metazoa; phylum Chordata; class Mammalia; order Peramelemorphia; family Peramelidae; genus Macrotis; species Macrotis lagotis. Next base: position 670,937,313 of record NC_133658.1, on the reverse strand, counting down.
GACATTTTGAAATTCTACACCAGCTTGGTATAGTAAGATCCCATAAGTTCTTAAAAAACCAAGCAGATCAAGGTTACTGAAAAACTGTGGAAAAAGCCAGTTGGTACAGTAAAAGGAATTGGTGGTTTTTACATGATATTCTACTATGTGTCAAAATTAGTCAAACAATTTCTTCACAAAAACCGTGGAAAATTGACCAGAGTTATGATGGTTTTAGAATCATAGAAGGAGGGTAGCTTTAAGGTCACTGAGCTTGAATCCTTCATTATACCTTTGAGAGGACAGAGGTCCAGGAAGGGTTAAGTGACCTGTCATTTTTTTTTGTTTTGCTTTGTTTTTTAAGTCATACAGTCATGTCCAACTTTTCATGCCCACATGGATATACGATTCATATCCTCCACTATCTCTCAAAGTCTGTCCAAGTTTGTGTTTGTTGTTTCCATAATACTATCTATTCATCTCATACTTTGTCATCCCCTTTTCCTCTTACCTTTAATGTTTTCCAACATCAGAACTTTTTCCAATGAAATCCTCTTCTCATTAAGTGATATAAGTGTTTAGGTTTCAACTTCAGTATTTGACCTTCCACTGAATAGTCTTAAATTAATTTCTGAGATTATCTGAGATCACTAAGATATTAATTGTCAGATCTAAGATTTGAACCCACAATCTCTGATTCCAAATACAAAGCTCTTTTCACTGTTCTGTTTTTCTTTCATGTTACACAAGGTATGACCATAAAGTATCTTAAGAAATATTTAATAAATATAGCAGAACTTACATATGCAGATAAGAACTGTCTTCTTCAAAGTTGTCCTCAGGAAAGACTAATTACCTATTCTAATGATTCTTCTACTGCTCAAAACACATTTCTAAAATGGCCTCTGAGATGTAATCTCTTATCCATATCCTTAATGGAAGCAAATTTCTGTCCATGTCAGTAGATCTGAACCATGCCTAAGCAGCCTGAAGTTATGGGTAGGTTTGATTTCTATATCTGATCTTTCATCTCTCAATACCAAACCCAAAACAGAAATGTGACTGTCAGGAAGTAGATAGCATAACTCTTTTTGTGTCCTATTGTGTGTTTACTATAAGTCAACTTGTATAGATCATTAAATCAACTACACACAGGGTTCTTTATCAAACTCAAACTGGAATAACAGACTTTATGGCACAGATTAATCATCTGGGATATGTCTTTTAGAACTTCTTTTGCTCAAGATATCATTAGCCAAACTCTGGTTTTACATGGACTAGTCACTAGATTCAGTCTTTGGGAACTGCTCCCCAAGTCATAAGTCTTTGACTTATTTTGCCAAATCCAGAGTTTTCCCTGAAAATTTCAGAATAAACCTTATGTCAAAGTCTCCTCAGATGTTAATAAAAGAGTTCCAGGTCCCATGGAAGGACCTAGTTTATAATATAGAATATAGAAAAAGCGTTATGGAACTTTACAGAAAATAAAAATGCAAAGGTCTCATAGTCAATACAATCTAACTTTGACATTCTTGTGAGTCCCACTTACTAGATTCAGCTCTCCTGAGATAATACTCAGAACCAGCTTAATATGTCTTGAAATATGCTTGAAACCATCTCTCTCCTAACAACACACATAACTCTGCCACTGCATTATTAAGGACAATCTAAACATCAGTCCAAAAACTCATACTTTTCTCTAGGGTTATCTATATACTATGTAATGCTTCAGAGCACAAAACTGACACCTTTATTTAATGGTAGACAAATTTCTAGCTCTCATTTCTAATATCTTTTTGATATAGTGTCAAAATCATATCTCACTTGTATATTTCCCCATAGTTTTATCCCTGGTCCACCTCAGATTTAACTCTCTAGTCAAGATCCCCTCCTTCTGAACTTCCAACTGGGACCTCTCATCTTGTTCTTTTTTACATATTCTTATGCTAGAGGTCTCCTCAAAAGACATTTCATTTCTGACTACCATATCCCATAATAAGTGCTCTTCCTTCTTGTCACTCAAAGCACTAGGCCACAAAAAGAAATAAGCATACTTACTCCTCTCACTCTCACTTCTAGACTGTCCCATAGCTATCATCACTACTTTCAACTCATCATTTACCTTCCTTTTCAAGGAATTTATTACCTGATTCGTATTCTTCCTCACTCAATCTTCTGCCCTCATACATAAAGACATATGTTAATACTTCCCCTAAAATACCATAGACTCCCATTCCATAAACCTCCTAGACTCCCATGTATTCTATATTCATTACAATGCTGTCTCATATCATGTGTCCTTGACCTTACCACCATAACTATTCAATCTCATTGATTGAAAAACTAGGTTTCACAATGGATAGAGTACAGACTTGGAGTCAGTAAGACTTCAGTTCAAGACATTAACCAGCTGTGAGACTGAATAAGGAAATAAACCTGTCTGCTTCAGTTTCTTAATCTGTAAAATGGATTTATAATGTAATTTGCTTCCCAGGGTTATTGTAAGAATTATGTTTTGTATTGTATTATGTTTTGTGAAGCACTTTGCAAACTTTAAAATTCTGTATAAATGCTAGTTATCATATGATCCTTAACAGTGCAATTCCCTTCTTTGACCAGAACTTCTTATATTTCAATTTCTCCTTTTGTTTCACACCTCCTAAACTTATCACTTATCTTTGTTGTGGCCTCCATCACTCCAAAGAATTCTTCCTTTAATCTATAAATCCTATTCTGGACTCATTTCTCACCTTATTAAAACATTTAATATTAACTATCTTTGAACCTCTTCCTCCCCTCAATCCTACCATTACAAAACCCCAACCATGGGTTTTCCCATTCCCCTGCCATCACCATCTGTCTTCTCTACTCCTACCCTTGTATTACTGAATATGTGTGGAGAATTGCATGTTACATGAAAACTGGGTTCACTAAAAATTTATGTGACCCCAGCTGGAAACTCACTAATGAAAGGGTAATGAGTGTAGCACCACAAAGATCAGGGTTCTTGGAAGTGAAAAACTCATGATTAGCCCTGGAGGTGGGAAAGTTCAGGATTTTTATTTCATAAGCCTGCAAAGTTCACAGAAACAATATAGACCTAGGAAAGAAGTTAGTTACAAACCTGGAAGCAACTTAGGAAAGAACTTAGGAGAGAGAAGAGAGAAGGAAATGGTAGAGAGCCAGGAGAGGAGAGGAGAAAAGCTTAGATCAACATAAACCCAGCTACATGAGCTGAGGCCATATTGTTCCCCCAGCATAGACCTGGAACACATGATTCTAGCTTAAAGAGAGAAAATGGTCATCCTGCTGGGAAATGCCAAGAAGAAGAGAGAAAAAGAGAGCTCCACTCCAGAGGGCCTTGCTAAAAGGCATTTCCATAGTGGGTTGGACAAGGGGGTACTTGAAGAATAGTTTAATACCTGGATCCAGGTATTCTCCAACAAGTATGCCACAGGGACTTAATCCCAACAAGTGGTTAAGACAGTAGTCATTAAATAAGGGTGGCATTCCATGCACTAGTCTTTCCTTCCCAAGGGGAAGTCAGTATGACTTCTTTCAAGTCCAACCTGACCATTTCCCTGGACTTCTTCATCACTATATGACAATCTTTTCATTTTTACTTGTTGATTACCACACTATATATAATATTTACTCTAAATTTCTTTCTTCTCAGATATCCTCTTCTTCCCCCCCCACTTACTATTGAGTTGAGCATTTTATCTCCTACTTTACCAAGAAAACTAAAGTCATCCATTGCAAGTTCCTTCTTCTTTCTTCATACTTCAAAACTCCTGTTCATTATCTAACATTTTGCCTTCTATTACAACACTCCCTGATGAAGAGGTGGCCTTTCTTGCCGAAGCCAGACCCTCCATTTATGTTCTTAATCCTAATTTCTCTAAGACCTTGATTCCCCAATCAATCCTTCTTTTTTCATCTTCAATTCCATTAGTTTACCTTTGACTCCCTCTTTGCCATTTACAAATATTTACTCTATCATTCCCTCAAGAAATTATGCTTAATTTTCCCATTCATAAGCAAACTTTTTCCTCACCTATCACTTTCTTCATAAGCCTCTTGCAATCTTTCTCCAAGATTAACAATAATTTTTTCAATGCTTAAACCAATGACTTTTTAATGTATCTTAGATTTAGACACTGTCATCCATCTTCTCCTGGGCCCTCAACTCTCTTAACTTCTTTGATTCTGATCCTTATTGGTATGACAATAATTCTTGCATTTCTTCCTTGAGGTCTATTCATATATCTTCCAATATTCTGACTCTCTCAACTGTACTACTGCATTAGCCCTTTAATTGTTCTCCCTGACTCATCATTTCTCTCACCACTCCATCTTCAATAGGATTATCAAATAGATAACCAATATCATAGATCTGACTGTGTTACTACTTTAGAAAAAATTCTTTGGGGTCTGAAATAAATTATAAAATCCATTGTCTAACATCAAAAACCCTCTAAAATAAGAATTCTACCTATCATTCTAATCTTATTTCATATTATTCATCTTCTTCCACTCTCCATTTCAGCCAAGTTGAACAGCTACAAAGCAGAATAGAAATAAAGAGCTTTCAAAAGCAAAATTGCAAGGAAATATGGTAAGATGTTATATGTTAGAAGCAATAGGGGACCAGAGCCTCCACAAACACTTCTAGAAAACCCCCAAAATGTACCAGAAGGAACAATGATAAAGAAAAGTTAAAAAAAATAAAACTTTATATCCATTTTCCAGTCCCAAATTATACAAAACAGAGACGGCTAAGTGGCACAGTGGATAGAGAGAGCACCGGTCCTGGAGTCAGGAAGACTTGAGTTCAAATCCAGCCTCAGACACTTAACAATTACCTAGCTATGTGATCTTAGGCAAGTCATTTAACCTCATTGCCTTGCAAAAGCAAAAAAAAAATCAACAAAAAAAATATAGAAAATAATTTCAAAATCTTATACAAGTTGAGGGTGGAGAACAGCTAAAGTAGACAGAAGCCAAAACTGGAAGCAAAACCAAGAAGCAAGGGCAGATCAGACCCCAGTTTGTACAACAATCAGTAGGTAGGTTAGCGCCCAGGTAGCTCAGTGACTCGGCAACATGCAAAATATTTAAGAGCCACAGGAGACTGACCAAGTCATTACTCAAGCAGCTTAACATCCAGAAGCCAGGTAGGCAGCCCTAAAAGAGATATATCAGAAGATGGGGTCAGATTTTTGCCCCAGAAGTTCAATGCCAAGGACATACAACTCACATAACAGTCAAAAAATCTTAACAGGGGCATAATAGAAGATAGATCAGACCACTGCTCAAGCAGCAAAGCACACTACTTTCTGACAGCTCACTGCCTGGGCAGTTCAATGAACAGACACAGCAAGAAATAATAACATCCCAGGTCCAAGGCCTAGATAGATGCACTTGGGTTACCTAGAGCCCAAACAGCTCATAGTAGGAAAAAAATACAAGGGTAGAACCTGAGAAAGAAAAATAAAATTCGAGTGGGATCTATCAGATTCACTTGCCCTGATCATAGATATTTTCTATGAAAGGAAAAAGGGACCTGGTTATAAAAATATCAAAACTTTCCATTCAAGAGCACGGACTGACCTGATATAAGCAAAACAAGATAAAGCTTCCCTAGTTCTATCTTGATTGCAGTGAAGAATCATAGTTAATCCTTATTTTTTGGAGCAATTATACAGCAAAGTTCCACATTATTCACAGGGTATGAGAGGCTCAGAATTAATTAGGTGGGAAATTTTACTGTTGAGAAAAAAAAATTGCAAAATGGGAAAAATTAGTCAAAAGTATCCTACCATTGCCTGTTCTTAAGTCATCCCCTCAAACTTTCTGGACATCCACTTATAGCAGTTTTCAGACTGCTCTCTCTTTGAGTAACGTGTCATTTCCCTTGAATGGTGGACTATTAACTTAAAGTCAGTCTGACAATCATAGTTGAAATCAAATCTCAAGACAATATCAAAGCACAATCCCAAGAAATTCAACTCAAATGCAAATTTTACTAATCAGAATTTAGGGTTATAGAGTTATTTTTTTGTATGTTATAACAGTCAACAATAAACACATTGAAAGCCTTATCATATCTATCCTTTCTACTTTAAATCTATCCTGGATCAAAACAATCAATCATTTAGAAATTAGAAATAATTACATTTTGGCATTTCACAAATACACTGATCACTTAAAAACCAAATAACTGTTGACTTACTATAAGCCTGCAGACAGACAAGATATCCATATTATCTATTATCACCTTAGGCAAAAATCAATTTTTTAATAGAACAAAGGCCAGTTCATACTAATTTAACTCAAAGATGTAACTTCAATACATACTATTCCCAGTTTACTCATAATAGACAACCTATCAGATTAAATAACTCCTTTCTACATGCAAAAATTTAAGTTGGTTTTTTTTTGGGGGGGGCGTTGTGGGGAATGGGGTTAAGTAACTTGCCCAGGGTCATACAAATAGTATCAAGTTTCTGAGGTCAAATTTGACATGCTCTATCCACTGTGTTAACTAGCTGCCCAGAAATTTTAAGTTCTTTTACTTCATCTGTGAAAGATCCTAGAGCCTCATCAAATCATTTCATTACTTTAGATTAGAACTTGGAAAGCTTTTTGTTAGCAAGACTGATAAGATATTATGATCCTGTCTAATTAGAAAGACCAAAAACTGCACAGATTATCATCATCATTATCCATCTTACAACAAAATATATACCCAGTCACATACTTCATAGCTTTCAAATACTGTGACTTCATTTGTTAACAGCTCAATTCATAAACTTACAGCATTCAGATGAAAAAAAGAAGTTACTTTTCTAATGATGCATTTATATCACTCTCTAGGTATTTTTTAAAATTAGCAGCTTATCATGTATAATGGTTTTCCAAAGTTCATACTATAAAAAAAATTAAGACTAACAATGACATAAATTATATTAGATGTTTAAAAACATAATTCCATACTTTTTGCTAGTCAAATAATATCAATTCATGAATTTCTGACTCCTCTCATATGGGAAATCACTTCATCCAATTACCAATTTGACATTTTATAGCCATTGCATGGAAAATATTTATATGACTTTTACCATGTGACATGCACTGTTCTAAGTAGTTTATACTTATTTTGTAATTTGATCCTCACAACAACCTTAAATGGAAAGTGCTATTGCTATCCCATTTAACAGAAGAGGAAACTGAAACAGGCAAAGGGACTTGATTGAGGATTATACAGCTGGTAAATATGAGACCATATTTGAACACAGGTTTTCCTGATGATCCACACAGTTTTCAAGCATATTGCTATTAAAGGACTGATTCTAACCCAGAAGAATTTAGGGAGAAAACAGTTTATTTACATAATGCTATGGTTAATAGAAATGAAGGGAGAGAGAAATTAGTAGCTGCAGGAGGAGCTGTCAACAGGGAAAAAGTAGTAAGGAAGGGTATAGAGGCAAGAGAGTTTATCTGAGGAATCATGATCCCCAAGAGTGAGTTGGCTTCCCAAAGGAAGATGAGCAACTCAAATGAGGAGAAGGTAAGCTTTTAAAAGCACAGGAAGATGAGATAATTTGGGTATACTTGAAGGGGGTAGTGACTCAGGGAACAGAAATGAGATAATTAGGGATATATAGATGTGGAGAAGTAGCTCAAAGATTTAATCCTATCAGGGATCCCATTGCTTTGTTGTTAGGGGCTTGTTTTGTGCCACTAAAAGTTCATTGACTTGGACTTCGGAATGGGTGGGTAGGGATATATATTTTCTTGAGCAATGGGATAGAGGTCAATGTAAAATGTAAGATACACAGTGCAGAGAGGAAACAGATTAATTATAGAACATATTTCTTAACATTCCCTCAACTTCATTGCTTTAATGCCAAGTATCAAAAATATCTTGCATTAAGTTCTACCATAATAATTGCAATAGGACAAATCCTACTTTAAATGAGACTATAATAAAATTTAGTTTCAGAACAAACTTCAAATCAAAATTGGATTTATAATCACAAATCATAAAATTAAAACTCTTAATTTTCTCAAGAGCCATTAGCTGCCAGTACTTCAAATTATAGGTCCACTGCTTCCAGTTAGCTCACTTTCACAGATTATTGGTGGCAGTCTCACAATCCCATACTCTCTCAAAGTCTATGAGGCTTAGGACATGTCCTAATGGTCCTCCAAGGACAAATTTTTTGTGTGCTACTGATGCAGAGAAATGCAGTAATGAGATCAGTTAGAGACAAACTTTATATATCTTTTGTTTGCATTGTTAAGGGAATCTTCCTTTTATCAGCTAATTTAGGCCACCCCTGAGGGTCTGACCTTCAACCTGATATGGATTGCATTGTCTTATGGTGGGGCAGCTAGAGAGAGCCCAGGAGCTGGAAACACCCAAGACCACCCAAAAGAGACCTCTCCCCAAAAGTCAAAATCTCCAATGCAGGACTTGGTTCCCTACCAGATCACCACCCCTCCCATGAACTCTGAGGGAGAATTTAAGGAGATGAGGAAGGGGCTCTGTCTGTTCTACCTCTCAGGCTCTTATTGAAATGCTGGTCAGCTGGCCTAACCAATTCAATCAGCAATCCAACATGTTCTTCTCTTTAAACTCTCTTAACTTTTCTATAACTTTTTTTTAGCATTTTATTTGTTTTCCAATTATATACAATAGTAATATGTACCCATCATTTTTTGCAAGGCTCTGAATTCTACAACTTTTCCTCCCTCCTCCCTTCCCTCCCCCACAGAAGGCTGTCTGATAGTCTACATTGTCTCCATGCCACACATTGATATAAATTGAATGTTATAAGGGTAAACATAAGAATAAGCATAAACCCCCACCCCCCCAAGAAGATGGGAAACCTGAAGAATAGAGAGAGAGGAAAAAAAAATGTGCTTCAGTCTGTATTCAGCTTCCAATGGTTCTCTCTGTCTCTGGGGTGAGTTGCATTCTTTTTCATATGTCCACCAGAGAAGTTGCTTCACTATTTTTCCCTCAGTTGCTGTTACTAGTTGTACCTCCACTCTATTTCTCCCCACTCTCATTTATTCTATTCTCTCTCTCTTTTCATCCTGGCCCTGTCCAAAAGTGTGTTGCATCTGAGTACCCTCTCCCTTGATCTTCCCTCTCTCTTATCACCTATTCTCCCATTCCCCTTCATCCCATCCCTTTCCTCCCATCCTTCTCCAGGGCAAGACAGATTTCCTCACCCTATTAAGTGTGTATGTCATTTCTGATAAGAATGAAGGCTCACTCATTCCCCTCTTGCCTCCCCCCACCCAAATCCATTGAAAAAGCTTTTTCCTTGACTCTTAATGTGAAATCTCACAGCTTCTTCTTCATCTCCTTTTCCTTCCTCCCAGTACTTTTCTCCATCGGCCATTGACTCCATCCTTTTACCACCATACCATTATATTCCACTCCTTCCTATGTCCTGCCTATATATGCTCCTTCTAACTTTCTCTATAAATGAGAAAGTTCCATATGAGTTATCAATATCTTCTTCCTGTGCAGGAATACAAACAGTTCAATATCAAGTTCCTCATAGTTAGTCCCTCTCTTCCACTCCCTCTATGGTTTACCAGAGTCCTGTACTTGGAGATCAAACTTTTTGCTCAGCTCTGGTTGTCTCGTCTATCACTTTCTTAATGTTTTGTAACTTCTTTTACCTCCATTCGTACTGTCAATGCAAGGGGACTCTACTCTTTTTTAAGGTTCTATCCAATATCTCTTACCTCTACTTAAACCATGTCTCTTCTTGTGATTTTTTTATCCAGTAGACTTTAACTAAAATCCTACAAACTTCAACTTTTTCTTTTTACATTATTATTCCACATTTCATTTTATCTTCCCTGCTTTTCATTTCAACTTACTTTCAATTTTATTATAATCTGATACTCCACTGAATCTCTACTGTACAGATTTCTTTATATAATACCAATTAATTTTATTTCTCAAATTGTGTTGTCTATTTTAATTTAGGCAACTTTGCTACTAATTTACCCTAAAAATTCTATTGTATCATTTCAAATTAGCATTGGCTGTATTGATTCTTTTGCAGGTAAAATCATCTACCAGAACAATTACATCTATCACCTTGTGCTTGTAATCTTAATCCTAGATTTGTTGTGGTTGTTAATGACTCCATTTGGGGTTTCTTGTCAAAGAACTAGGTTGGTTTGCCATTTTCTTCTCAGATGAGGAACACAGACCCAGGATTGTGAAGGCAAAGAAAAAAAGAAAGCATTTCAGATTTTCTCCTGAGAAACTCTCTCTCTGATAAAAAAAAAAATCTCTCACTGAAAATCAACTCAAAAAGTTAATGAAAGACCCTATAGAATGCTACAGGTGTCTAAAAGGATAATTCTAGAATTGAAGCTTCAATAATCTTCCCCACCCTTCTAAGCTCCTTTTCTGCTTGGTTGTTTCCCATCAAAAATCTCTCCAAGGTAAAAATAGTCCTTATGTATGATAGTGAACTTCTGAAATAAAAGACATGGTCCAAGACCATCTCACTATCTCATTCCCCTCACTAACCTAGAGTCAACTAACCAGGACAAGACACAAATACTGATAAATATCCTTTCCTGTCAAGTCACAAGATTGAACTGGCAACCTTTGCTCTCAAGTTCAGGATTATAACACCATATTCACCAAAACTCAAGACAGTTACAGAACAGTTACAGATTTATAGGAAGATTGAGGAGAAATACAGGAAGAGAAAAAGAGAGCTCTACCAAAGGACCCTCAGCCTAATTTTTAACAAGATTTTTAGCAAATGCATACTAATACCTTAATTGATCAAGCCAAGGAGATTACTTATCTTGTGAATTTTGTGGGCTATTCTAACCTTGCCTGAGTCTTTCTCTGGGCCAAGGACAGAGTCCTTTAATTTTCTTTTTTTTGGGGGGGGGGTGAGGGGTATTGCAAGGCTAAGTGACTTGCCCAAGATCACATAGCTAGGTAGTGTCTGAGATCGCAATTGAATTCAAGTTCTCCTGACTCTAGGGCCAGTGCTCTATTCACTGTGCCACCTAGTTGCCTCTAGAGTCCTTTCATTTTTTTTAGACATTTGGAGTCAGAGTCTAGACTATGTTTGATTTGAACTCTATAGTTCATTATCTCACCACATCTAATTTGATCCCTTGGTTGGATTCTGCTCTGTTCAATCCTGAAATTATAAAGATTTACTAAGCTTCCATGGTTTGTGTTTATTCAAGATGACAATATGGAATTGTTTGCCATAATTGTTAGTCATAAGAATGAAACCCAGTATCTGAAATAGTTTTAGAAAGAAATTTATTTGGCTGACAGGGGAGAGAGCTGGAAATAAATAAGTGTGGATCCTAGGGCTAGAATCTTTAAGGTTTGTATTCTATAGAATTCAGACAAGGGCATAAGATTTGCCTGCTTGGCCTCATATAAATAATAGGTAGTCTCCAGAGAAGGGCAGTTTGCAAAATATATCAATAAGTAAATCAACCTAATTTGGAGAATCCAAATCCCAAGCTTTGGGTGAACTCAAAACACCTGAAAGACCCATTGGTCCTTCATGCATTGGGTGGGATCTAACATTCCTTATCTCCAGTGGTTTCTCTGGAATGTCTCAAAAGTCAGCCTGGTCTCTAAAGCAAGCTTTCAGACTAGACAGTTTTCTACCCACATAAAGCTGGTTCAAATAATATTAAAATGATAAAATATTTGTCCACATAATAAATAATAAAATCTTTTTCCACATTTGAAATGTTTTCAGGTAGAAAAGAAATTAATCTTACTCTATTTGGTCTCACAAGGTAGAACTAGAAACAATATATATATAAGTTCTAGACAGGCAAATTTATATCCATTAGAAAATTTTTCTAACAATTAGAGTTGTCCAAAAAATTTAACATGCTATCTCAGTAAATAGTAGGTCCACCATTACTGAAAATCATCAAATAGTGGCTATATAACTATTTATTAAAGGCCATTCTTGGTATTTTTTTTATATTTTTATTTAAAAGTTTGGGTTCCAAATTCCATTCTTCCCTCTCCCTGAGAAGATAAGGAATTAGATTTAGGTTATATGTTTTCAGCTACATAAAACATTTCCATATTAGTCATTTGTACAAGACTCAAAAGAAAAAATTAAAAGAAAGTGAAAAATAGCTGCTCCAGTCTATATTCAGATAAGTTTAAGTACGGAGGTGGATAGTATGCTTCATCATTAGTCCTTTGAACTTTATATTATAGAGAATAGATAAGTCATTCACATTTCTTCAACATACAATTTTGTTGTTACTGTGTATAATATTCTCCTGGTTGTGTTTATTTCACTTTTTATTAGTTCATGCAACTATTTCCAGGTTTTTCTGAAATCATCCTTCTCATCAATTCTCATAGCACAATAATATTCTATTACAATCATATACCACAGCTTGTATAGCCATTTCCCAATTCATAGGCATCCATCTAATTTCCAATTCCTTACCACCAGGAAAAAACTACTAAAAATAATTTTGTCCTTTTCCTTTTTTTATCTTTTTTTGGAATACGGAATAGTGATATTGCTAGGTCAAAGGGTAGCACAATTTTATAGCCCTTGGGCATAGTCCCAAATTGCTTTCTAGAATGGTTGGATCAGATCACAACTCCATTAATAGTGTATTAGCATACCATTTTCCCCCCCATCTCCTCCAACACTGAACATTTTCCTTTTTTGGTATATTAGCCATTCTGATCAATAGTTAAGTAGAGAACTTTTTCATTTGACTCTGGATAGCTTTGACTTCTTTGTCAGAAAATTGTTCATATCCTCTGACCATTTATCATTTGGGGAATGACTTGTAATTTGCTTTAATTCTCTATATATTTGAGAAATGAGGCCTCAACAGAGATACTTGTAGCAATTATTCCCCCAGTTTTATGCTTTTCTTATAATTGTGGTTATAGGTTTTATTTATGCAAAAAAATTGTATATAATCAAAATTATTTATTTTATATTTTATAATGACCTCTGTATCTTCTTTGGTCCTAAATTCTTTATCCATAAATCTAAAGATAAATCATTTCATGCTCTTTTTTACTTTTTTCATGTTTTCTTAATTTGCTTATGATATCCTCTTTTAGGTGTAAATCATGTATCCATTTTGACTTTATCTTGGTATAAGGTAAGAGATGTTGGTGTATAACTAGTTTCTGCTATACTGTTTTCCAGTTTTTCCAATAGTTTTTGTCAAATAATGAGCTTTTGTTCCAAAAGTTTGGATCTTTGGGTTTATCATATACTAGATTACTATGGTGATTTATTACAATGTATTTTTACCTAATCTTTTCCACTGATCCACCAATCTATTTCTTAGTCAATGCCAGACTGTTTTGATAATTTAAAGAACATTCTTTATAGCAATTTAGAGACAGGAAAACTGCTGTGGTCCTCCAATCTTTATTCATTTGTGAGTAATGATTTGGCACCTTCAAATTACCTCTCAGGTTTCCCTTTGGGGCAAGAAAAGTATCATGTTCTAGGGATGCTTACTCATTCTTTGAAAGCTTCCTAGTGGTGATTGTTCAAGAAGCAAGGTATTATCCATTTACCTGATCCCAAACACATATTTTGAAATTTTTGAGCCTTGTAATTGGTAGAGGAGGGAATCTGACATTCCATGAAATTCAATTTTCTCATAGAAAAGAGTCAGCTTCTAATGGCCTTAGTCTTGAAGATACAAAAGTGCCAAAATTTGTTCATGGTCTAAATTTTCAAATTAACTTTCAACTCTTCCAAACTAGTTTCCAGTCTCTAAATCATGGAACAGGTACAGTGAACATACTTATAGTCACTTAGCACATTTTAGTTATTGTTTTACATACTGGAGAGTCTCTCATCTAAGAGAAGGACTAATAAGCACTTGCCAGGACTAAAAAGGTCAGAGTAGCATGCATTCTTAAGTCTAAATCAAGAGTTCTCAAATTTGAATATTTGTGTCATGAAACCTTTAGCAACCTAATACAGCCTATGAACCCCTTCTTAAAATAAAGTTTTCCAATGCACACAAGAAAATACACATTATAAGAGAAACCAATTATATTGAATGCAGTTATAAAATATTACAAAAAAGCAAGTTCACAGACCCCAAATGGAACACCCCTGACTGCATGCATTTGGCCAGTTGAAATGAATTGAACAAACACAAAATGTTCCATTTAAATCTGCATCCCTATGTTTTTGTCACTATCATGAGATGAAATGAATAAAGTAAATTCATAATCTGGTGGCCATCTTATTAGTTATAAGCTTTTTTGTGCTTATTAAGGCCGACTTTTAGGCAGTAGACAGAGCTATTCAAATGAGCAGTAATTGAAGCTTTTTGAGTTTGGTAGAACTTGATATTCTCAGGGCTCCTTTAGTAGAGGTTAGAAATCTCTGAATACTAACCTATAGGAAGGAAATATTAAAACACAAGTTATGAGGAGCTCAGGACTTCTAGGTACAAACACAAAATAACACATGTTAAAAACACAAGCATTTATATGTATTTCCAGTAGAAATACTTTAAAGTATCTTTTTTTGAAATATTTCAAGCTATTTCCTAAATAATAGCACAATTGTAAATATGCAAAAATATGGTTATTATAAATTTATGCATTCAAATTCCAATACTTCCTAGATTTTCCTAATCTTTTTTTAACATTAAAATGACCAAAATAAAATCATAGGACAGATGTTATTTGCATAAATTTGGAAGAAAAACAAAAAAAAACTTTCTATATAGATTTACCTTAAAACAATAACCTATCCCTTGGAAGAAATAGCTTTATTTTACTCATTTTAAAGGCACAATTTCCCCTCAGCATTAAAGCAACATTAAACACTGTATCTGATTTGTGAATTCTAATCTCTTGGCTTCCAGTGTCATTAATGATAAACCTTTGAATCTAGTAGTATCTACCTTCAAGAAACTGAAAAACACACATTTTAACTGAGAATTTAACACTATTTTCCCCCTGGGTATATGTGCATAAGTCACATTTCCATTAGCAAGGAGTTACACAAATATATTGCAGAAACACCATATTTTTCTTTATTTTGAATGTGATTCACGTTTCATGGAATGAAATTCTTATCAAACAGAAAATGTGGTACTAAGAAAGTAAAGAAGCTTTGTTTTTATGTTGTGATATTCAACCTTATCTATGTACTTTAATAACTAAAACACACATAATAATTCACTGAATATCGTAATTCAAAAGTAACTGAATGAGGTACCTTTAACAAAATGAACTGTATTTCCAATAAAATATATAAAGCTTATTTTGACATTTAGCAGCTCAAAAGCAACAATGGTGAAATAATTGGGGAAACAGAGAAAAGGAAGTGACTGATCCCTGGGAGAGAGTGCCACATGGAAGTAACCTGGCAGTTATCACAGGATAAATGAAGAAAGAATCATCTACTATATATTTTAATATGTGGATAAGAAATTATGAAGAATTCAAACAGAATCCATGTGCACACACTGCAACCACAATGTCATGGAAAGGAAAGTTCCTAGACCACAAAATTTTGAGTTGGAAGGAACCTCAGAGTTTATCAGATTTAACCTCTATTTGAATAAGAATCCTCTCTAAAAGATATGTCCTTGACAAGAGACCATCAACTCTTTATTTAGGAGGATGAGTCTCCTGAGATAGACCAGTAATAGAAATAAACCTGCTCCCTCTCAGTTATTGCTTATGTTTTCTTGCTCTCATCCCTCCTTACCAAATCTTGCCCCTAACATCCCACTCAAGTTCTGCTCACACCTTCCACTGTGCTTTTTAAAATATCTTCCCCAAAAACTTTTCAGTTTAGACTTTTGCTTTCTCAATTCTTCCTTTTATTGTATTGCACTAAGACCTGACTCTCTCATTATGGAGGGGCTTGAAAGACCACCCTTTAAAGCACTGATAACAGAGACAGAGTGACAGTAAATCAGTAGCAGTTACTTAATTACTTTCTTTGCAAATCATGGGATTATGAGGTGGAAGTGAGAAGGAATACTCCTTGCTTCCCTGTTGCCATTTTCAAGCTCTCTCTCTATTACTATAACTCATTAATCTATCCTTCTCTGGGGATCATTCAATATATGTTTATCACCCAATCCAGATTCTGATACCTGTTACCTACCAACCTCCAAGACTTTTCTTTTCTTCCTAACTTCTAATCTTCCCCAGGGACTTTCAACATACATATTGATACACCCTCAAACATTCTAATTTCCCAGTCCCTCAATTTCCTCATTCCCCATAATCTACTTCTCCATCCTATATCAGTTACACATCACATGATCCCTAGATAAACTTGAAACCTTTTAAGGACCTAAAAATTTTATCCTCTTTTAAAATATTTATTAGAAATTATCTTTGATAAGGATGTATGAGTTCCATGCCTATACTTATAATAGAACCATAGAATTAGAAGGAAACAAAAATTATGTGAGACTAGCTTTCTCTAATCAGTACAGGAATCTTCTTTCCAGTACATCTTAGAGATGGTGATCAAGCCTCTGAATGAAAATTTCTAGGGACAGCAGTCTCACTGATCAGAAAGTCAGAAAGATTGAGAGAGAGACACCTAGAGAGCATCCACAAAGTTCTAATTGTCACCACCACTACTACTACTAATATTAATAATAATAATGATAGCTAACATGCAGATAGTACTTAAGTACTAAGCATTGCGTGAAAAGTGAGGATACAAATAAAAGCAAACAAAATAGTTCCTACTCCTGAGAAATATATACTCTAATGAGAGAAGACAACAAAAAAGAGTAGCTAAGGAAAGAAGGTAGGAGGGGTAAATATTTAGCAAGATAAAGAAGTGCCAAGAAGTCCAAGTTCCAGGAAAGAGTAGGTGAAAACCTCCCTCTCAGAGCTAGGGATGCAGGAGTATAGACAGAATAGTAAGAAGCTGGCTAGGAAGTATTATTTAAGCCTAATATCCAAAAGTCCAAAACAGGTGTTGGGAGAAGGATATAAGAATGCTGAATTAACCTAGTTTGTGGAAAGCTCTAATAGTAGGAAAATCCTGTCTCATGCAAAGCATTGTTTAAGAGCCTGATCAACTTGAAAAGGTTAAAAGATAAGTTCTCTGGGGAAGGTAGGAGGTGCAGTAGATAGAGAGCCCTGGCCCTGGATTCAGGAGGATCTGAGTTCAAATTCAGTCTCAGCTGTGTGACCTTGGCAGGTCACTTAATCCCATTGCCTTGCAAAAAAAAAGTTCTTTGGGATTTTGTGTCTACTTGATTTTGAGTATAATCCAATCATAGCAAATGCCCCCATATCTGTTTTTTGTTATTATTCTGTCATGTCCAATTCTTCATGAACCCTAATTAAGTTTTTACTGAGCCATCTCTGACCTTGTCGTGAAAAAAGCAGAACAGAGACAGAGTGACAGTAAATCAGTAGCAGTTATTTAATTACTTTCTTTGCAAATCATGAGATTACAACCATTTCTTGGAGTTCCAGCTTGCTGGTATGGAGTCATATATTTCATATACATCATCATAAGTGTGAAGGTAGATCATAGAACAATCAGATTTGGGGCCAGAGTGATCTTCCCAGGGCATGCCTAACATGGAGGACAATACAAAAATTACATCACTTGTGACTATGCTCTGTGGGAACAGCTGGGATGATTGTATGATTTGAGGGTTACATATAGGACAAGTTGTACTGATACATTTCACTCAACAAAGGCAAGCACAATTCAGGGCAGGATCTGCCATGATTAAAGCAAATTACTACTAGTTACTTTGTTTTCACTATTTTTCCATGCCCTGTAAAAATGATCTCTAGAAACTAAAATCATTACACATGCCATATTAATCGATATAAAAGTTCTAACTCAAAATACCATTTGGGGTCCACTTGGCAAAGATACTAGAGTGCTTTGCAATTTTCTCCTCAATTTTATTTCATATTTGACAAAACTGAGGCAAACAGGCTTAAGTGACTTGACCAGAATCACTTTGAGAGTTAGTATCCAAGGCTGCACTTGAACTCAGGTCTTCTTATCTCCAAGCCTGATAATATCCATTGTTGTCAGGCAGGGCTCTTCCCTCTGCGGAACCTCAGGGACTGCCGAAGAAAGACAACTCACACAGGGGATCAGGGGGCAAGTCCAATTTATTTCTGCTTCTGTAAGCTTATATACTATATTCTATATGCGGAAGCAGGGTATGGGAGGATCTCCTGAGGCCTATATCAGATTGGCCTGAGCCTCTTGCATTGCCTTTGTCGACAGTCTCTATGGGGAAATTTGTCAAGCGAGGGACAGGTGAAATAGGGAAGTAGATGGGTAGATATGGGGGTGCCTCCCAGTTTCCTTGTGGCCGAGGATTTGAGGTGACCAAGGTTTGCCTTGGCCTATATCCCGGAGTTTGCTCTACGGGACTTCATCTCATGTCCTGCAAGGCCAGTAGGTATGCTGTGGGGTGGCCTCCTACAATCCATGTATCACTAAGGGTCCTAGTCAGATCAAATTTACTAGGTTCCTATTCACACAAGGAACATAAAAGGGTCCAAGTAGGTGGAGTCAGAGACTTCAAAAGAGGCAGATACACCTCTGACTGCATCACCACACTCCCTTTCATAAAGAGACATGGGTAGCAACTATCCTTATTGAGTGGTATTACCTCAGTGACTTTTCTGTGCTATAGCTAAATAAACCTAGTGTATTCTTTCATTCTAATAAAAGATCTAGGGGAGGCCAAGTGGCACCCTGGAGTCAGGAGTACCTGAGTTCAAATCCGAACTCAGACATTTAATAACTACCTAACTGTGTGGCCTTGGGCAAGCCACTTAACCCATTGCCTTGCAAAAACCTAAAAAATAAATAAATAAAAGATCTAAATTGCCAAAGACTAATTATCAGTCACACCTAGCCCACCCCAAGAAGGAAATCTCCCTATTGGGATCCTGGTGTATTGTTTTGATGGGGGGAGAGGGGAGAAAGTATCCTTGGCGTGGTATTTGTGGACCTCTGAATACCTAGCTGAGAATCAGACATAAGTATAATTGTACTTCATGGATTCATAGAAAGAAACACAGAGAAAATTAGAGAGAAGTGAGCACTGAAAAAAACAGAGCTAGAGATCTAGGAGTAACACTGTGTCACAAGATTCATTAATGGAATCTATGGAGAATTAGTGGGGGGGGGACCTTTTAAAAAGATAGTCCCTGAGGGGCAACTAAGTAGCCCAGTGGAAGACCTGAGTTCAAATTTGGACTCGGATACATAATAATTACCTACCTGTTTGACCATAGGCAAGTCACTTTACCCATTTACCTTTCAAAAAAAAGAAGCTATGTCCTTCAGATAATGGCAGCAGCTGGGCAAGGAGATCAAGTTATTCCCTGAGAAGGAATTATCTGGTCCCAGGAAAGGGGAGCTCTGAACTTAATTTAAGAAAATTTCTTAAATCACAACATACCTGTATTATTTCATGAATTGACTTATTTGGTCATTCACTTCTGCCCTTTGCCACATACTTTCTGCCTGAGAGAAGAGGGTCCTCCCTATCTAGGCAGAGCTAATATACCAAATTCAGTTTACCAAGGAAAAAAGATGGAAGCATATATAGCTTCCACTACTACCATGAGCTACATGAACTGTACATGTGTGCTGAGTGAGCTATTGATTCCTCAATAATTTCCCCTCAGAGGATGAAACCCAAATCACAGGATGGGAATGTGCATACAGGTCATTATTGAAGAGGGACTCAGCAATGAAGGATGGAGAACTTTTATGATCATTATTAAGTATAATTGTGCATCTTTTATATTGTTTTACTTTCTTCCTATAGTATCACCTGAAGTGAAATACATCATGTCTAATGTAACATAGATGATAAACCTGTCACAGAAGTCATTGTGTGATCTCCCAACTTGACCCTACATAAAATACCCCATATTTACCTCATAGGAAGTATTCCTTAATAAATGAATTTTACATTAAATATGAAAGTTTCAGGATATGATTTCAATAAGGGAAGAAAATATGGTGTAATGAAAACAAAATTGAGTCCACTCACAAGCTGTGTGACATTAGTGAAAATCCCTTAATGTCTCTAAGAATTCCTTATTTGTAAACTGGAAATAATAATTTCTCCTGTCTTTCTCACAGGTTGTGTTAATCAACTGAAATATATGCAAAACTGCTTTGTAAATTATAAAATTCTATTAAAATGTAGATATTATTATATTGCTTCTGGGTTTTACAATGAAGTCCGCACTTCAGAATTCAACATTCAATGATATATTATTTTTTTAATCCTACTGCTGCATAAATAATTTAGGAGGAAATCATGCCCTGACAGTAATGCAGTAACAGAAAGTTAAAAAAACAAAACTTGTCAGTTTGCCTTGTAAAGTACTA
The DNA here is from genome assembly GCF_037893015.1 of Macrotis lagotis. Taxonomy (NCBI): domain Eukaryota; kingdom Metazoa; phylum Chordata; class Mammalia; order Peramelemorphia; family Peramelidae; genus Macrotis; species Macrotis lagotis. Next base: position 670,916,902 of record NC_133658.1, on the reverse strand, counting down.
CAAGGAATCTTTTTAAAGCACATAGAATCTGTGAAATATTTGTGTTTACAATTTCAGCAGTTTTCATTCTTTTAATGATTACTGCAGTGCTGATGTTATTAAAATAAGGAAAGCATTTTAGTAGAATGACTATGTTATTTACTTTACAAAAGATGTTGACTGCCATCTCTTGGATTGTCGTAGGAATTGCTCTCTTTAAAAATACTCCCAATTACAACCTCTAAATTTCACAAATATGGTGTTCCTATAGGACAGAATTTTTTTCAGTTTTAGGGAAAAATAACACATGTGTAAAGCTTATTTTTTATGATTTGAGAATTTTTAAAAAATCATTATTGTAATATGTATATCTTATTGAACTATTCCAGTCACTTTTCTATTTAAAGCTTTTTTGGCCCCGGGGGATGGGCCCAAGGTTCAAGAAACATGAAAACACAAAATCAGTTACAGGTCTTCTTTTCCAAGCCTCTAGTTCCCACCATGTGCTCCTAGAATTATTTATTGAGAATGATTGCTTTGACTACATAACTATACCAAATTGACTCAATATATAGATATCCAAATTTGCTACCTGACCTCCCCCATCAATCTATCAGTTTTCATTTAAAATTAAATAAGACAGATGAGTTTTAAAAAATTATTCCAGTGGCTGACCAAGATTTATGTAAAATATTCATGAAAAATTAGATATTTACTTTAGTAAAGAATTATTTTCTAAGGCAATAAACTAGCCAAAAAAGCAGTAATTTACTGGATTGTTTATGTCAAAGAACAAATTGCTAAAGCATCATTGTATTCAGGCTATTTTGTAATATTTCCACAATAAAAATTTTTAATAAAATAATGACGTTATTATGCATTAATATGCTTTACACTCAATTTCTGCTGTAAATGACTGCTTAGGCCATTCTGTTTATTCAGTGATCCCTCCATCACTGACAAGAGAATGGGTTCCATGTCTGGTCTTTAGTTTTATAATGGCTTCTATATAGTACAGGGTCTTGTAATATCAATAAAAGTATCATTTTTTTTTCTTCAGTGCTCTCTGGCATATCTACAAACAGTAACAATCATCTCTCATGTTGCATGAATCACTGAGAAGGCCAAAGAAGAAAATTGATAAATTGGGTACTATCAAAAAAAAAAAAACGACAAATAAAAGTGAGTTTAAGGGGCAGCTAGGTGGTGCAATGGATAAAGCACCAGCCCTGGAGTCAGGAGTACCTGAGTTCAAATCCAGCCTCAGGCACTTAATAATTGCCTAGCTGTGTGACCTTGGGCAAGTCATTCAACCCTACTGCCTTAAATTTTAAAAAATGAGTTTAGTCATTAAATCTTACTTTTAGTTTGTATAGAAATCACTTATATTAGTAAAATACTAATGAATAAGAAAGATGCTAATACTAGCAAATTTCTAGAATTATAACCTCATTTATAAATAACGTTCTTAGAAAACATTGGTAAGAATTGACATTTCAGCCTATTCTTAACTTTATGGCATTTACAAAATTTTTCTTCCTCTTATAATCAGGATGCTTATGAATTTCTGAGTTGTGTTTTCCCCAGTTTTTGATTATTACAAAAGAAAATACCCTTATATTTTTCCTACAAAATTGATGCCATCATCCTTGCTTCCTAGTCTCAACTATTTCTAAAAAAAGAAAGGCCTAAATTTCTTAACTATTCTCAAAAATGACATTCCAATAATAATAAATACAAAGTAATTATCAAGTATATATACTTGATAATTACATGATAATTACATTTTCTTTTATGTTTTGCTTTATTTTACTTTATCTACCACCTATCTTAACCATTAATAAATCTCCTGATCCTTTATAAGAAATGGACATATTAACTTTCAAAAAAAATCAGGAAAAGTCAAATATAATTTTAACATATAGTTTCTTATAAACTCAACATTTTTGAAAGTCAAATTATATCTGAGAGGTGGTATGGCACAGTAGATAGAAAAAAATTCTGCCTTAGGATCTTAGCTTTATTTCATTTCAAGAAGCACCACTGATATAGGTTGTGACCCTGGGAAAGTCACTTAACCTCTCTCTAACAGCTGGTATTATTAGAGGGAGTTTCCTCTCTGTGAGTTTACAATATTTATGAAAACATAGCACGTCTTTCTCAAAAAAAGTTTTTTAATTTTTGGTTTATTTTTATTCAAATAGATAAATATGTATTTGTAGCATATAACAAATGAAAACAATAGATGTTTTCATATTCAAAAATAAAATCCCCAAACTTCTGGGATATAGAATGCATATTACTTTTAATTATTATTTTCATAACTTTATTAAATTTTATATATAAGCTCCTTGATGGTAGGAACTGCCTTTGTTTTTGTTTTGTATCCTCCATGACTAGCATTTAATAAATGATTGCTGAAAGAATAAATTATCTTGCAGTATTTTTTACCATAACAGAACATAGTTAATGAATAGTAAAATCTTGAAGTGTCAATTTGTTTAACTAGTCCATCACCAAAACAATTATCAGTTTGCACAAATTTTAGGACTCTTTCCTAAAATTCATGGTGTTAGAATGAGGGAAAGGAAGGATATAAGCATTTATTGACTAATCATTAATATAAATAAGCACTGTTAAGTAAGCACTTTTGCAAATATTATCTCATTTCAATATGATAGAATTAACATGAATGCTATATTTAATAGGAATAAGAACAGCAGCCAGTAAAATTGTCCAGACTTCTAATTTTTATAAAAATCCCTACTTGCTCACAGATTGATGTTGTGAAATATTTGCTATTTGCCATTTTTGAAAAAAATTGCTAAATGCTGATATTTTTATTAGCTTTTCTTCACAAGTTAATAACATGATCAAATCAGAATTTCAGTCCTGTCCTGCCAAGAAAGAAGTTTACTTTTTCAGATAACAGAAAAAAAAATGCACCTTGCAGATTCTATAAGGAACTACAGCATTTTACTGTACTGTGTACTTGGAATAAAGTGTGAGCAATCTAAAATTCAAGACTATACAATATAAATGAGAACCCTTATAAAGGAGATACCTATAAGGAGGTTGCATGATGGGTGAAAAATGAAAGAGAACTTAGTTATGAACATTGAGTTCCAATCCAGGCCTTAATATTAACTAGCTATGAGATCTTGAAAATGATTTAATCTCTCTGGCCTTTACTTTTCCTATTTAAGAAATAGAGAAGCTAGGTAATTGAGATGGTGTGTACCTGAAAAAAATCCAAAAATCTAAAAAAAAAAGAATTTACTTCATACTATTCTTGTAAATGATTGCATTTTATGATTCTGTATTAATGGAGTTTTTTTCCCTTATATTGTAGCTTTCTTGAATATTTTAATAATTCAAATTCACTTACTTTGGTAATGTTTAGATTTTGTCTCATTTATATAGATTGTTTAAAGAAGTAAAAAAATAGAAAGAAGAAACTATAAAAACAATTGCTTAATGAACACTCCACTTTGAAAGGAAAAAAAAACTCAGAGCTACAAAAGCTCAAAAGACAAATAAGTCAGAAGATTCTACCCTAAAAATGACTTTTCTATTCTGTTTTTAAATGCTATCACACTATGCAAAAACTAAATTACAAATGAAGTGATTTTACTTTTTAAAGTAATATCCCATCATGTTTTTAATAAGTGCTAATAAACTCAAACACAATAATCCCACTGCGCCTCAGTGTGGGCATGAATTGCAAATTAAAATTAGCAAATAACAAAACACAATGATGACATGAAAATAGGACATAGCATAATCAAATAATTAAAACTTGATTTCTCTTTTTCTATTTGAAATTATTTGGGAATGAATAGTAAAGAAAACCTCTGATGTTAGAAAATATTGATAAATCTTTTAAATTTAACTTTAGAATAATCATTATGATGCCAATAAGTATCTATCTTTATAATTAGTATATATAATCTATATAATTTATATAAAAGATAATATAAAATTATCTATATAATACTGTTATTCTCTATTTCACTACACAAGTAAATCAGAATTAAACTACAGAAATGCTATGGAATGATTAGGTGAATTATGCTAGTCAACATGCATGTAATTCCTAAGAATAGAGTTAGAAGGGTAGAAATTGCTTAATTTCTAAAATTGTTCATGTATTTAGAAAACCCAAACCATAAAAGGTACATAAAGACTTTCAGTAACTTGTATTGAAATAAAGGAAGTAGTGAGCATGGCTTCAGTCTGCTAATTGTGACATCTGGTGGATATATAGTAAATGGCAAGGATGAGACTCTAAAGGTCTTGTAAGGTGAATCTAAGAGCATGGGAATGAGCAATTTTTTACTATGTGTCATTCAACTGATCATTTTTTATTCTTCATTTTTTGTGTTGCATTCATTTTAAGAATTTACTTCACTTAACCCCATTGTCTTGCCAAAAATCTAAAAAAAAAATTTACTTCATACTATTCTTGTAAGTTATTTTTTCAAAGATTATTTAAATTTATAGAAAACTATGAGTAAGAAATTTTTAGAAAAACCTTAATTAGGTTAAGAGCATTTCATCCTATTTGCTAATATCATAATGAGAAAATTTATAATCCATAAGGAAGTATAATTTTATATTGCATATAAAATTGAAAGAAAAATTCTAGAAAATCATGTAAGTATGAAATATAAAAATAATAAGGTCTTAGAATTATAAAACTATTGAAATTAGGAATTTTCCATCATAACAGGTACACACAGCTCTTACCTATATTCCTCTTCCAATAGTGTAGCAAGTGATGAATATATATCTGCCTTCCAGTACAGCTTTCCATTCAACCTTGCCTGGTTTCCAACCAGTAGAATAAAAACAAAACTCAAGAGAGAAAAAAAACAGAGAGTTGAACTGATTCAGCAAGAGGTCAAGATGAGAAAGGAAGAAGAGTCTAGTTAATATAGGGATGATGACCTAGGAAAGAAAACTGAAGAGTCAAGACATTGGAGATCACAATGAGGATGAAGAACAGGATTTGGGGCTGCAATACCCATAGGAAAATGGAATGAAAACAGATAGGAACTGACTAGTTAAGGGAAGTTCAGAGTTCATGAAACTGGACCTGGTACATCTGTGAATCATGGCAAGTTTGACAGTCCTGATCAACTGTTTAGTAAATCAGCAGTTTGGTCAATTGCCTCATCTCACTCTCTTCCTTTGATACTTCTTTTCCTGGCTTTCACTATATCCTAGTGAAGCAATAAAAGTTCTCTGAGTCTTTTAACTTTCAGGGAAGATTCTACTGGAAATCTTTTGGAGTTGCCTTGTCTTTCAGACCTAGGTCCTGGTCAGAAAATCCAAGAAAAACTAAATGAGACATTTTTCCAGTTCAGGTTACAGAGGAAGACAGACAGAATTCCTTTGAACAGGGAGTATGAGGGGGACTATTCAAACAAAGGGAGAAGCTATATACCAGAAGAAGTCGCAGATCCAGCATGGATAAACTTTTGCTGGGTTCAAAATCTAGTATTAAGTGGCAGCTCTGTTTCTTTAGGTAATAGATGCATAGCAGTCTGAGGAAAGGACTTGATCCAAAGAGGAGGTGGCATCTGCACTACTCTCTACATTTTTTAACCACAAGGTAAGTTTGGAGTTCTTGTACTTAAGAACAAGGTAGCTCTGATTTTAAATGTAAAAATGATTTTTTTTTGTTATTTCAGGTATATCCAACTCTGTAATACCATTTGGGGGGAGTATAGATCCTGGTTTGTCCTTTCCTTTTCACCTAGGCTCCTGGTGATATTTATTAAGTTCTAATAGTCATAGAAATAAGGATTTCTTAGGCTTTTCTTTTTTGAAGTTCATTCTAATACAATACAAAAATCTCACTGTGGAACTTGTACAGAATCTCCAGGAAAGATAGGCATATCATCTATGCTTCCTATTTCCTTCTCCAGAATTTAAGTAACTGGGGTTATACAGAATATGTTGAGACTTTAGGAGAAATCAAAACTCTGCTATACCAGTATTATTTCATGAATTAACTTACTTGGTCATTCGTTTCTGCCCTTTGACACACACAGTATTGTGCTCATCACAAAACAGTAGCTATTTTTCCAAATGTTCATACATCAGTCAGTACTAACTGTAGACCAGGGGGCAGCTAGGTTGCTCAGTGGATAGAGCATCAGCCCTGAAGTCAGGAAGACCTAAGTTCAAATCCAGTCTCACACACTTAATAATTCCCTAGCTGTGTGACCTTGAGCAAGTACTTAACACCATTGCCTTACAAAAAGTAAAAAAAAAAAAACAAAAAACCCTAACTGTAAACTCTAACTGTAATTTTTGTTTAAATAAGTTTTCTGATTCAGGTTTTGGGGAAGCCCCCAAATCTCATCTCAGAGATGTTAACCCAGGTGTCTTCATCAATTGCCACATACATTGCTAATATTACTAATGCTATTTTTTTTTTTGGTCCAAACCTGTCATTTAATCAGTGGAGGAAGATTTCAACAAGGAGACATCTTTTATCAATGAAATTGAATAACTCTTCTGCAACTTGTAAAAAATTGTCCTGGACACTAAGAGATTAAATTATTTGTCCAAAGTCATTCTGTTGGTGCTTTAGAAATACAAATTGAACCTAGTCTTCCTCACTCCAAATGCCAACCCTCTATCCACTATATATTTTACTGCTTTTCAATGCTATTTATGGTTTAATATTATATTCTTTTACTGTCCTCAAATATAAACCACTCTTTTTTTAGCTTTTTTTTTTTGCCAAAATCTATGTTTGACTTATAACAACTTAATCATTATAGGTTATTTTTAAATCTGGCCAGATGCAGCAGAAGCAACAGGAGTCACTGAAAGGTTAATGTTACTAGAAGCCTGTATCAAGTGATTTATATATGTTATCTGAGGAGGGGTCAGCACCCTGGTCAGAGTAAGTGGAAAAGTTGAAAATATTTTGCTGTTTCAATACTATCAGTAAAAGGCAAGTTGAAACACTGGCAGGTGGGTTACATCCTGACCTCTACTATGAAAATATTTAATACAGAGACATAAAAAGGGAAAGACAAGGGGGAATCCTCAGAGTTAGTGATGGTAGTCTTCATTTCCCATCAATAGCTTTACTTAGTTTCAACTCCAAGGACCTTTTTTTAGGAGAATGTTTCTATTAACTATCTTTACAATTTATCTGAGTAGTGGCTGCCCTTGGAGAATGCTATTTTTCTTTTCTTTCTTTCTTCTTCCTTCTTCTCCCTTCTTCTCCTTCTTCTTCTCCTTCTTTCTTCTTCTTTCTCCTCCTCCTCCTCCTCCTTTTCCCCCTTCTTGTTCTTTTTTCAAAAGGCTGCTCTTTGTCCTACACCATTTTCTTTATGATTTCTTGAACTATAATTCTGAAAAAAACAAGCTTTTAAAATGTCCATTGTGTTTTACTACATCTTTAAACTGAAATCACTCTGGCTTTCTCTGAATGGCCAATAATAGCCTCCATCCCAAGCCTCCGTGTGGCTCATTGTTTAGGTTTTGAGGGCTTAGACTATAAATAGCAAATGTTTTCTGTTCTGGTAAGAAATTCTAAGGGTCTTCCTCAGATTAATATCTTTGTGCTAGTAAATTGGGCCAACTTTTTTCTCAATCCTTACCTAGAACTTAGTCAATGGATGGATAAAGCCACAGTTAAATTGAGCTCTAGGAAAGGCCTTAAGTTAGAAAGACCAAGGTCACCCACTATATCCTGGATCATCACAAGTGTTTTGATTTTTATTGTGCCACTGGATTTTGATGACTAAAGGAGGCTGATGACTTTGCACAGTTTATGCACAAGTCAAGACATCACCCTCATGATGTCATTGGTCCTCATTGAGAATGATGGATGGGGGGGGGAGCCAAGACAGTGACAAGAGAGGAATGTCTCTTAGGTGCTCTCTCATAAAACTCATAAACTAAGGACTCTAACTAAATTTTTGAGAGACAGAACCCACAGAGGGACCCAGTGAGGCAGTTCTCCTACTCAAGGTAACCTGGAAAAGAGCAGAAAGACTCTGCTTCCTGGTGTCGGAGGGGCAGCCCACCAGAGGGGTGGCCCACCAGAGTGAAAGAACTTCAGCCTCCCGGAGGCAGCCCCAGGGTGCTGGGAGCCAAGGCTCACAGCAGAGGGGGAGTTTCCTGAGCTACACAATAGGGAGCACCAGGAACAACCTGGGGGAATGGGGGGGGGGACCTCTGCCAGAGAGAGCAAGAGCAAGTGAAGCCCAGCCCTCAGGGCACACAGAAAGCAAAGTGGTCTTTCAGCAGCCCAGATCCAGGAAACAGAAGCAGACGGAGACAGTAAGCAGGAGCCCCGGGGGCATGAGCCCATTGAACCTAGGGAGGGGAGTGAAGAGAGAGACTGGCAGCTCTGTCCTCTGTCCCTGGAACAGGACTCTGGGGTTCTGACCACATTCAGATCCTGATCAGAGTCTAGGCCCCCCCACAGAACAGCAGGGCCCCCCCCCCACCTCAGCCCCATGGCAGAGGGGGGCACTTATGGTCATTCACTGACCAGGAGGGAGGACAGAGCCTGATACACTGAGACGCTTGTGGGAGTGTCCCAAAAAGCTCAGGCAACACCCCAAAAACAGGCTTAGGCTGGGAAAATGAGCAAGCAGAGAAACAAAAGGAACACCATTGAGAAATATTTTGCCTGTGAGCCCAAGAAGGAACAAAACACTCAGTCTGAAGATGAGGAAGCACAAGCTCCTGCATCTAAAGACTCCAAGCAAAACAGAAATTGGGCTCAGGCTATGATAGAGCTCAAAAAAGACTTTGAAAATCAAATGAGGGAGATAGAAGAAAAACTGGGAAAAGAAATGAGAGATGCAGGAAAAACATGAAAATAAAGTCAACAGCTTAGTCAAGGAAATCCAAAAAAATGCTGAAGAAAACAGCATGCTAAAAAACCAGCTTAGGTCAAATGGATAAAACAATTCAAAAAGCTTTTGAGGAGAAGAATGCTTTAAAAAGCAGAATTGGCCAGATGGAAAAATAGATAAGAAAGCTTTATGAGGAAAACAAATCCTTCAGACAAAGAATAGAACTCAGGGAGATTGATGAATTTATGAGAAATCAGGACTCAATACTTCAAAACCAAAAGAATGAAAAATTAGAAGAAAATGTGAAACATCTCATTGAAAAAAACAACTGATATGGAAAACAGATTTAGGAAAGATAAACTAAAAATTATTGGAATACTTGAAAGTCATGATCAGAAAAAGAGCCTTGACATCATTTTCAAAGAATTACTACAGGAAAATTGCCCTGATATCCTAGAAGCAGAGGGCAAAATTCACCGATCTCCCTGAGAAAGAGATCCCAAAAAACCAACCCTCAGGAATATTATAGCCAAGTTCCAGAACTCCCAAGTCAAAGAGAAAATATTACAAGCAGCCAGAAGGACACAATTCAAATACCATGGAGCTGCAATCAGGATCTCACAGGACATAGCAGCAACTACATTAAAAGCTGATAGGGCTTGGAATATAATATACCGGAAAGGCAAAAGAACTTAGAATGCAACCAAGAATCAACTACCCAGAAAAACTGAATGTCCTCTTCCAAGGAAAAAGATGTACTTTCAATGAACCAGGGGAATTCCAAATGTTCCTTTTGGAACGGCCAGAGCTGAACAGAAAGTTTGATCTTCAAATACAGGACTCAGGTGAAGCAGAGAGTGGAGGAGAAGGGGAAATATGAGGGACTTAATGATGATGAACTACATGTATTCCTGTATAGAAAAATGACACTGATAATACTCATATGAACCTTCTCAGTTAACAAAGCAGGGAGAAGGAGGTTTTATAGATGAAGTACAGGAGAAAACTGAATTTGAAGATATATTGTGGTGTAAAAAATGGAGTCAATAGATAAAAGGGAAATGTAATGGGAGAAAGAAAAAGGAGAGGAGGAAAAGGCCAGGATATTTCATATAATAAGATTTTTCTTTATTACAATGAGCTATTGCAGTGATATGGAAGGGGGGGGAAGGCTAGGGGGAATGAGGGAATCTTCACTCTCATCAGAGGTGACTAGGAGAGGAAACAGCATATATACTCAATGGGGTATAGGCATCTGGAGTAAGAAGTGGGGGGCAGGGGGAAGGGAGGGTGTGAGTGATTGAGGAGAGGATGGACCAGGGGGGAGAGTGGTCAGATATAACACATTTTCTTTTTTACTTCTTGCAAGGGACTGGGATTGGATGGCCTGTCCGAAACCATAGGGCCAGGTAAATGCTAGGCCTAAGGGGTGGTATGGGGGCTCAGGGCTACTTGGTCCCAGGGCCAGGGATCTGTCTGCTGTGCCACTCAGATAACCTACAGCAGAGTCAGAGTGAAAGGAGAGAGAAAATATAGTACATGGTAGTGGAGAAATACGAAAGGAGGGAGTTGCAATCAGCAATGGCAACAGTGGAAAAATATGGAAGAAACTTTTGTGATGGACTTATCACAAAGAATGTGATCCACCTGTGACAGAGCTAGTGGTGTTAGAACACAGACTGAAGCACATTTTTTATTATTATTTTGGGGGGGATGCAGGGCAAATGGGGCTGGGGGGCCTGCCTGGGGCCACATAGCAGGGTGACCATTGGGTGTCTGAGGCTGGATTTGGACCCGGGTGCTCCAGGCTCAAGGGCCAATGCTCTGTCTGCCACCCAACTGCCCCTACTATTATTACTATTTTATTTTATTTTGAGTCTTTTTTTTTTTGGTTTTTCCAGGGCAGTGGGGTTGGGGTGGCTTGCATGTCACACAGCTGGATGATTTTTGGGTGTACAGGGCTGGATATGGGCTCGGGTGCTCCTGGCTCCAGGGCTGGTGCTCCATCCACTGTGCCACCTGGCCATACCTACAATTATTACTATTATTTTTTTTATTTTAATTTAATTTTTCCCTCTCCCCTTTACTTTATCACTCAAGCAAGTCTATATTTTTTGGGGAGAGGGGTATTTTGTTTACTCTTAGATAAGAATATTTTTATTAATGTATAAAAACATTATTTGTAAAAATGAGAATAAATATTAATTTTTTTAAAAAAAGAAGAAAAAAGAGAATGATGGATGAACTTAAACAGAGTTAAGTGACTTGCCCAGGATCACACAGCTTGTAAGTGTCTGAGACCAGATTTGAACCCATGAAGATGAGTCTTCCTAACTCTAGGTCTGGTACTTTTATCCACTGTGCCACCTATCTGCCCTAAAAATGATTTATATTTATCAGAATTCATACTTACCTCCAAAAAGTATGCTCTTTCTTTGGTCATCTTGAAAACATTTTTATTTCAGATATGACTTATCATATAGATATAGTTTTGGAGCATTGAATAATTTTAATCTAAAAAAAATCAGAATGGCATCACTTTAAAAGAGTTTAATAGGAGACAGCTAGGTGGCACAATGAATAGAGCATCAGCCCTGGAGTCAGGAAGACCTGAGTTCAAATTTGACCTCAGATACTTAATAATTGCCTAGCTGTGTGACCTTGGGCAAGTCACTTAACCCCATTGACTTAAATAAATAAAAAGAACTTTAAAAAAAGAGTTTAATAGAAAATTTAATAGTGCCATATATTGTTTAGTTAAATTACTATCATACTAGTGATCCATAATATTTATAACTTTTATTCCATATCATTTTTTCCTTCATATTCCCCTGTAGTTTGCCCCCCCAAAGAAATCAAAAGGGAGACAGGAAAAGCATGAGGCTAGAATTATTAGCATAGAGTGCATGTACCAAAAGGCCATTAACTGTCATGCTGAGTAGGCATTTAAAGCTAAAGTAGTGGATCATTTTATGACAGGCACCAAGCTGGCCACATCTAACACTAAATCTCCAGCAGATTTTTCCAACAGTTATAATTATAATGGGTAAATATATTATGTGCCTTCCATGTATTTTACATTCCAGAAATAGTTCTACTTCTCCTTATATCGATCACACTATCCCCTTTGGCCTATCTCAAGTTCGTACAGTTTTTCCTCTATCAATTTTAATTTTTACTTTGCAGCAGCAAAACCTTATAGCTGAAGGGATCTTGGAAATCATCCACCCCAATTTTCTCATTTTACAGATTAGGATTATAGATTAGGAAACTAAGATCCAGAGAGGTATATTATGTGCCATGATAACATAGCAAATTGGAGGCAAATTAGAGAATAGAACTAGGTTTCCTAACTTCTAGTCCCACATTCTTGTACTTTATCACAGAGTAAAATGATTATATCTAAAGTCATCCCTTGGTCATAGCAAATCAGAGAAACTACTCCAATCCCTGCATTTGTAGTTATGGGGGGCTGGGGGGAGAAGGCAGGGAATTCTACCACCAAGACTTAGTGGTAGAGAAAACATTACTAGAATGTTTATATAGAATGTATTCTGTTTGAAAGGAACAAAATAAATATAAGAAGCAATGGAAACAATTTTTTTAAAAAAATTAATATATTCTTGTAAGGAAAACCAAGAAACAATCAGGTAAACCTGATAGAGTACATTTGAATGTACAGAGGGTGGGGTAGAAGTGAGAAGGGGGGAAAAGCAATATTGTTATAGTTTTACATGTTGTTACTGAATAGTTGCAATATTATAGAATCCCCCCAACATAAAAGGAAATGGTAATGGCTACGTATTCTAGACCAGCAGTACAAAATTCAAATAGAAATGGGGCACTAAATTGCATGTAAGTATCCCTGAAAGTGCCTATCAATATAGGAAATCATATATTAACATTATCCATACTACTGTATTTTTTATTTTGTTAAATATTTCCCAATTTTATTTTACCTCTTTTTTCAGTCAACAGTTGAACCTGCAGACAGGTTTGACATCTCTACTCTAAGCTAGAGTACTCTCTGTACCAGAAAGGTGGCAGTTCAGAGGAGAGAAGGGAATGTGTATTCAAGAGATTCTCCAAAAGTGCAATTCACAGTCTTTGGCAACAGATTGGACAGAGGGTGGGGAGGAAGGGAAGATAGCGTTCTCCTCTGTTGTGAGCCTGAAGGAGTAAGGAGGATGGTTTTCCCTCAACTCCATATAATAATAATTAATAAAGTAATAAAGAAGGTAGTACAGGGGAGGAGTTTAGGGCAAAAGATAATGACCTCCAGTAACTGATAGTTCACAATCCAGTCACAAAATTTCTCAGATTTCTGGGCTGTAATGTCAGGGTCTGATGATTTGAAGCCTTTTTAAGTATCTTGGCTCTTTCACAATTTACTCACTTATAATGGATTTCCTTTCCCTATTGATTGTTTTGTCTTTCCCAGTCTGACAATCGACTTTCTTTGTTAAGAAAAGTAAAATACAAATTGAGTGGAAACATCTCCCTCTCTCCATCACTCATTATTACTATATCACTGGTCCCATTCATGTCAGGCTTTGGTTCTATCCTTTTCTTGATTTTTCTTTTACCCCCAACATAACTAAAAAAACTAAGAGCCCTATTAACCTTGATATTTATTGAAAACTCTGGGCTTTGGAGAATTATTAGAATTATCTTCCTATTTTTTTTAACGGAACTCTTTTATCCTATCCATCCTATTATTTGCCTTTGCTTTCATCTTCTGCATACAAAAAGTCAACTTGTCATATAATGACCAGATAAACTTACCACCTTAAAGTCCAGCCTCAGGCTTCTGAGGAGAGCAAGTAGCTTGGAAATATCTCAGGGAAATGTGGCTATTTAATAGCTTTAATGCTTCCCTGGGAGGCTTCTAGGGCATGCATGATATGACTTGATTTTACAAAACCTTTAAAAGGGTTTGAGACTCAGCAATTTCTTTGGCTTCCTCACTTTAAAAGTCAGAAGGCAGTAAGATGATTTCTGTCACACTGAGTACAGGTAACTTTGGATACTTTCTCATTTCTTTAAGAGATCCGTGTTGAAACCTAACATAAATGTGCTTTATTGCATCTAGGTGTCAATGTTTCTGGAGACTATTGAGTGCCAAAAGTGCTAGATTGGGATTCAGAAAAGCTAGATTCACATCCTATCCATGACAGATTTAACTGTAGGCAAATTCCTTGAATCTCTCTTTGGGTCTGAGCTTCATCTTTTATAAAAATAAGGGGTTTGAACTGAATAACCACTAAGTTTGTATCTAACAAATTTGAGATCCTAGAGAAGAGCTCCAGAACAGGAGAGCCAAAAAGACCTGCCTAGCAGGTCAATGCTTAAAAATTTCACTGGTTCAAGAAGGTATTAAAAGAATTGTTTGTGCTCAGAATTTGGGGTTTACACTTTCAGCTTGGGAGGTTGTAAAGGACAAGAGGCCTACAAATGAAAAGAATATAAGTTCTCTCCAATAACTTAGCAGCACTAAGATAATAGGTCTTATCACTTCTTGAGTTCTAGGAACTATTTGTTTTGGCCTAGATAAATGATTTCATCAATGTAGGAATCTTATACTGGGAACTCCTTCCCCTAATACATATACAGATCAACTTATCTAACATCTGGTTCTCATGAGTTTTCTAGGACACTAAGATTTTTTTTTCCCCTGAACATGGGGATGGTATGTGTCTGAGGCAGGATTTAAATATAAGTCTTCCAAGTTTCAAAATTGATCCTCTTTGTATCACCCTTTTCTATACAGACTTCTATTATTGCATCACTTTAATTACTTATCACTTCATTTTTAATAGCTCGGTCTTGGTGAACCACAAGCTCTAGAACTATCATGATCTGCAGCTGCTTTGAAAGATACATTGATCCAAAGAGCAGAAGTTATAATTCCATTATGTTGTCACACATGGCAGGCACATTTTAGGATGGGCCCTGGCTCTCTACAAAAGTATCAATGTCTTGTCAAATATAATGAATTTATCTCAATCTTCAACCTTCTTGATTTTACTGTAGCCTTTGAAAACTACTGATCACCCTCTTCCTGACTTTTATCTTTTCTCTAGATTTTCAAGATACTACATTACTTTCTACTTTATTACTCATGACTCCATATTATTATGGCTTTCACCAATAGAAACTTTTGCTAGGAAACTACATTATTTATTCTTTCACTGCTTAAGGAATCCATACAATGGTTTCTCACAATAGGGACCCCACAATGTCAAAATTAAATTCATTTTTCCCCACCAAAAAAACCCTTCTCACTTCCTTTCCTATGACTCTTGAGGGAATCACTGTTATCTTGGTCACCCAGAATCACAGGTGTCATCCTGAACTCATCCTCCTCTACCCAATAAATTGCTAAGAAATACTATTGATTCTTGAATGTGAGCCCTTCTCTACTCTGTCAATACCCCCACCCAGGGCCCATCATTATTATAACTTTCTCATTACAGTTCATTCTCCACTGAGCTATCAATGATTTCCTAAAGGTCTGAATGTCACCCTCCTCCATTCAACAAATTCTTCTCAATGAATTCCTATCACCTGCAATGAAGTTCTGCTAAGAATTCAAAGCCCTTTAACTTACCTGTTCTCCCCTTTTTGCAGTGTTTTCTTGCAGAACCCCCAAAATCTCTGTGATCTTGTGATAGTCTCTTCTATTCTTTACACTAACACTCCACCTGCCAACTCATTTACACTGACTGTCCTCCGTGTCTCCCTCATTTCCATTTCATGGATTCCCTAGTTTCCTTCAAGTTTCAGCTAAAACCCCATCTTCTACAAGAAGCCTTCCTGACTTTATACTGGTAAGCCAAAGGCTTCTTTAAAGCTAGTATCATTATTTCCTATTACCCTGTATATAATTGTACAGTTGTTTGCATGTCTCCCCCATCAGAATAAGCTCAAAAGCATGGTTTGTCTTCTTTTTTAATCACTTTGCACAGCACCTAGCACATAGAAGGCCCTTAATGGCTATTGACTAAGTGTACAGCAAACAAGAAGGGTGGGCCTTGAATTCATGCTGTAATGAGAATAAATTTAAAGAATTTTTCCTGGAAGAGAATCTTAGGCTGCAACAGGAGTTAAATAAAAACTGCTAAATAATTTTTCAAATAAATTCATGACACTTAAAGAGTACCAAGAAGCAATAGTCATGATTGAGGAAAAACATGTAAAATTTTTTTTTAAATCTTTCTCCTGTATTCATCTAACAGTTCCAGAAACTATTTTAGGGATAGTTAAAGAGTACTGTCATGACAGTGAAGCAAATGTGAAGTCACATGTATTCAATTGTGAATTCCTGAGTAAACAATTGAGTTCCATTTGTTCTTTGATATTTCACAATTCTAGCCTGTTATTAAGTACAACTGTTGATTAATATTATGCAAAGAAAAGTTGCCATGGTTAGCAAGTTCTAATTATATGCCATACTATGATACATGTCTGACAAGTTAAAAGTTACTCTGAAACAACTTTCAGATATTGTCTAACAATCAAGAGTTGGGAGAAGAAAAGCTTTACTTTACTACCATCAATATTTTATAAATGACTTAGTTATGGTATTAAAAGCATTATTTTATATTTTTTAAGGAGAAAGTCACAAATTTCAAAGATACCCTCTCATCACTGCCTCGCTAGCGCATCACTCAATGTCTATGAATAATTGAGAAAAAATAAGGGGCTTCTCGAAAATTTGCTTTTTTTTTTCTTTTATTCAGTCATGTCCAACTCTTTGTGATCCCATTTGGGATTTTATTGGCAAAGATATGGGAGTACTTGACCATTTCCTTCTCCAGATAATTTTATTGATGAGGAAATTAAGGCAAAGAGTTAAGTGACTTGCCCAGTTGTCACACAGCTAACAGTTAATGTCAGGCCAAATTTAAACTCTGGTCACCCTGACTCCAGTACATGTTCTGGCTATGTAACTGCCTAACGTTTGCAAAGACTTCCCCAAAAGATAGCAGCTTCAAAATTTAAAAAGAAAAAGATTTAAATCTATCAGTTTTAAATATATCTAGGAAAAAACTAGACAGGTCACCTAACTTCTTAGTATCCTGGACAAAACTATAAGGTATTTTTGCATTGATAGAATTTCCATATCTTGGGAGTTCCCAAACAAAAAGTCAGTTCTAATCCCTATCTCTCAATTCTATAATGTGGACTCAGAAACTCATGAAACAAATCCTTTTAAAAGGAAAATATCCATCAACTCTGGAGGTTGAAACCTTTACTAGGAGTGGCAAATTAGAATAGGTTAATTAGGCTTGGGCTCATACAAATTTAATTCCCTTTCAACAAGTAATGTTCCCACAAGATGGAAGACTCAATCAATGATATTATCATTCTCAATATAAATGAAATTAAGAAAGTTGTAGTGAAAAAGACAAAGATGACTTACAAATCTGATTAGATCTTCCCCTGGCCTCCATTTGGGGAGAGGTTCAAACTGTCCCCCTGCCCTCAAAAATCCTTTCAATTCCTCTTTATTTGTAGTCTTCATAGACCAGAATTTCCCATAAAGCCACATTTTCTCATTTGTTAATTCCCTCGTCTCCATTTGGGGGATAGGCCTAGGCCTGTCATTTTCCCTTCCTCTCCCTGCCCTTTACCTTTATACTCTGTGGGTACCTTTCCCCCCTAGCCAGCACTACTATCCCATCCTGCAGCTTTGCAGCCCTTATTTATGCTGTCTCCCCCATAAGAATGTATGCTCCTTAAGTACAAGGTGGTTTTTTTGATTGATTCTATTTCACAGTGTTTATCATTAGCACAAAGCCTGACACACAGTAAGCAATTCTTAATTTTTATTTTTTGCTTGATAAGAGATACTCACTTGATGCTCTCTGAAGAAGCATAAGAGATTTGGTAATTGTGACAGAAAACATTAACAAGTATACAATAATTCTTATTTTATTTGAGCCAAACACAACTACTAAATTCAGAAAAGGAAGTACAACAGTGATACAAGAAAAAAAGAAAAATATATAATAGACATTAACATCCTATCATCAGAGTGATAAACCCAATATAGAGGCTAACAGTAAATATTTGAGCCAAACTTAGTTTAAATACATTAGAATTACCAGCTATATAGGAAAAAAACAGCCTAAGCAGGCAAGCATCCTTTTCAAATATGCATACATATTTTAGCATGCTCAAAAGATTAACCATTAGTTTGTAGAAGTCAAGAAATCATAAAAGGCAGAATATATGCTTTTTTTAATAAACCAAAAGTTGTCCAAAAAAAATTTAAAGTACTAAATAAATCCAGTCTACAAAATAAATCAGACAATACAAAGGAAATAAGAAAACTACTTACTACCTACAAAAAGCATCAATTACAAAAACTGACAAAAGGAAAAGTTTTCCAAGTTCTAACAGCTTTATCTAATTACACATGCTATACTATTCCCCATCTTCATCTATCCACTGCTCTGTTTGGCTGCCAATCTCTTATCTCTTTCTTCAGCAATGGTGAGACGGATACCTTTTCCACGGGGTAGGGAAATCCAAGGCTTGTTACCTTTGCCAATAACAAAAATATTTGAAAGCCTAGTGGCAAAGCTATTGCCATTGGCATCCTTCACATGGACAACATCAAAAGAGCCTGGGTGTTTCTCCCTATTGGTGATCACACCAATTCGACCCAAGTTAGCACCACCGGTCACCATGCACAGGTTTCCAGTATCAAACTTGATGAAATCAGTGATCTTGCCAGTCTCCAAGTTAATCTGGACGGTGTCATTCACTTTGATTAGAGGATCTGGATAACGGATGGTACGGGCATCATGGGTCACCAGATGAGGGATACCTTTTGTAGCCACAAAGATCTTTCTTACTTTGCACAATTTATATTTTGCCTCTTCAGCTGTGATACGATGAACAGCAAAACGTCCCTTGGTATCATACACCAGACGGAAATGCTCTCCTGTCTTATCAATGCTGATGACATCCATAAAGCCAGCAGGGTAGGTGATGTCCGTACGGACTTTGCCATCAATCTTAATGAACCTCTGCATGCAGATTTTCTTCACCTCATCTCCTGTCAGCGCATACTTGAGTCTATTTCTAAGGAAGATAATGAGGGGAAGGCATTCCCGCAGCTTGTGGGGACCTGTGGAGGGTCTAGGCGCAAAAACTCCTGTCAACTTATCAAGCATCCAATGCTTTGGGGCTGCCACACGTTTCAGGTGTTTTTTGGGACCACGAGCCATGGCTCTGCTGGGCCTAGGGAGAGGCCACAAGAGGAGACAGTTAGACCAAATTCAGAGGAAGAAACAAGAAAGACCATCAAAGCATTACATCCCTCATCCCCATTCTACTACACCCCCCCCCCCACAGAGTTCAGATGGAATTCCCAGTACCATCTTCAAACAAGAACAAGCATAGCTGAGACAGGTTATTTAAAAATCAAGATGAAAGCCAGTTAACTGATTCCTATCAAGTCTCCTTTCTAGTGCACCTAAAAAATCCAACTGTCTCAAAAACATTTGAGAAAATAAGATTAAAAAGCTAAAAATATTTATGCTAAGAAAAATTAAAACATAAAGAACGCTTAAATAATTCCCAGTTCACAATGATTAATGGGTATGGTACATTTTATTTTTCAGAACTGCAAACAGACTTTGCATGAGGTATGGACCTCAGGTGTTAAGATTACTGATAATCATTTGAAAAAAAATGCTTCAATAAAAAGATACAAAATAAAACAACCCAAGCTATCCCCTAACTGGTAAAGTTAGTCTTTCGTGAATATTTGTAAGCTAAAAAATATTAAACATATGGCAGCTAAGCCTCTGGTGAAAAGTCTCTCTAAATTTAACTCAACTGATCCTCAAATGCCAGTTCCATTATTAAACATAAGTATCAGGGCAGCTAAGTAGCACAGTGGATAGAGGAATAGCCCTGGAACCTGACACTTGATACTAGTTGTGTGACCTTGGCCAAATCACTTAATCCACTGCCCTACTCCCCCCCCTGACCCCACAAAAAAAGTATGAAACCCCATACCTTTCTAACTTGGTAGTACCTGCCATATTGTGCTACTGTGAAAGTTACTGCTTCTATGCAATCAGTACTACCAAATCCTAGTTTTTCTGGTTCATCTATAACTGAGCACAACTGATTAAAACTCAACCCTCCCCCCCCCAAAAAAAATTCTTAGTAGTTATCTTTATAAGCAAGCCATGTGATTCATATATTCCAAGATTCTGCCTTTGGTTTCCATGATACTTTTAAATTTTTTCTGGGACTCCCATTTCTTAGCAATTAAGAAAAAATGACAAGTTGGAGGAATACCTGCATTTGACATCTGAAGCTGAACCTTATTAATTCTAAGATCCTGTCCAAGTTATTTAAGCCCTTAGCCTCAGTTTCCTCATCTGAAGCTGCATCACAGGTATGGCAATCAACTTAGTTAATACAAACATTAAATGTTAGCTATTATTATTATTATTATTAATTAATGTAGATGGTAACTGGGACACTAGAAAAAACTATAGTTTGGGGTAAAGGATCTTGGTTCCAGTCCACGATCTGTCAGTTACTACTAGTTTCAATGTAGACAAGTCATGTCTCCAAGGGATCTATTTTCTTCTTATACAAAATAAAAAGGTTAGATTAGATGATCTCCAAGTTCCCTTTCAATTCTTAATCTATGAGATTTCAACAGCTAAATATGTGGAGGAAATTCATTTTGTATAGTGGACAGCCTACAGAAATAGAAAAGTAGGTACTAATAGATCAGGAAATGGCTAGTAATCTGGTCTGGCTACAGCATAAAATGTTTAAAGTATGATAGCAAGAAATAAAGATAAAAGTTGTACTCAAATTATAGAGATTTTTGAATGCCAAAATCAAGAAAGCAGCTATTTAATCCTAAAGATTACAGGGACAGAATGGCATTCATAGGCTCATAGACCTAGAGCTAGAAGGGAATCTAGGGTCATCTAATCCAATTCTCATTTTACAGATGAAATCTGAGCAAAGAAATGCAAAAAGTCCTATATATTATAACATAATTTTGGATACAAAATGTGAAGATGCCACTGAATAATCTAAGCAAGATAACCAGTTGGGAGATTACCTAGTCATCAAGATAAATGATCTTTGAGTTTTTTGATTATACATTCTTTCCATTTAAAAAACAAAAACCCAAAATCCTCTCACACTATATTTACCTGGAATTGACATTAATTCTGAAGTTGTAAAATTGAATAAATAAAAGGATAAGAATATTTATTAACAAATATTCCTCTAGCCTAAATTCTTTTCCAGATTTATCATTTAGTAAAGTTTGAAAAAGACCAAGAATAAAAGTTAAAGTCTGGGGAAAAAATAGAATAAACAAACTCAAAATAGAAAAAAAAAATTCCCAATTAAGATAAATGAATTCCCTTTCCAATTTTGAAGGGATCAAGAAATGACACCTGAGCAGTTCCACCAATTATTCTACAAGTTCGAATAGAGCTAAATATGTAGAAGATATGGTGATCTGTTGTTACACTGGAGTTTCTAATTTTGGGATGAGTGACTTCACTAGTAGTCAAGTGAGCCTATGGAATCTTTTTCAGAATGTTTAAATGCATAAAATAGACAATTACAAAGAAAACCAATGATATATTTTTTCAATCTAAGTTCAATGACTTTATAAAATGAATTCACTAACAAAAGTCCATAGAGCCCAGGATCAGAAATTCTGTTCTACTGGATAGAAAAAATTAAACCCTTTGAACACACTGACTTTTTCTTTATTCAAGATTTTTATAAGGCTATTTAAGTTGTCTTTTAATAAGATGTTCAGTGTTCAAGGGAACAGTGTGTCAGTTTGGAAATTTCTTTAAACTGGAATGTTTGGATTTGGAATAATGCACATTGATACAATTTGCTTCTAGTAGACTTATTTTTCTTTTAGTTTTTTTTGAAAGGTAATTGGGTTAAGTGGCTTGCCCAAGGCCACACAGCTAGGTAATTATTAAGTGTCTGAGGCCAGATTTGAACTCAGGTACCCGACTCCAGGGTAGGTGCCCTATCCACTAAGCCACCTAGATGCCCCATCTAGTAGACTTATGTGCAAAAAGAGTACAGTATTAATTTTTGATTCTTAAAAGGGAAGGATAGTGAGAAGAAAAAAATTAACATTTCTAACTTTGTGAATATTTTACTTCAAAGTACCAACTAAAACAAAATCTTTTTCTTAATAAGTAATAAAGTTGTAAAATTCTTTGCAAAGGTGAGGGTCATGAAAGAAAAAGAGCATGAGCAGTGGGGCTTAAAAAGTATCTAAGTTTACTGAATTACTTCCTCCTCTTTTTAAAATTCTTGTCCCACAAGACAGTTCAGCTCCTTGGATAGGAAGGAGATATAAAAATAAGATATTGGTGAAATGCCAAAAAATAAGAAACTGCCCTTTTTAAATATTCTTCAAACAAAGGTCTGTACATATCAACACCCCTCCCCCCCCATTCAAGTCTTCCCTACTGCCTAAAGGACAAATTTCTAAGTTCTCTCCATAGAATTTAAAATCCCTTGCCATCAGTTTTTCTATTCATTTCACTTTCCTAGTCTTCATACACTGGCCCTTCCAAAGGAGCACACCCATGGTTCTTCCTCAAAACAACATCCCATCTTCCACTAGCTATGTTTATGTGCAATATGGTTCAATACATCTGGACCTATTTCTCACCTAGCCTTCATAACATCCAAAGCTTTTTTTCAAGTGCTAGGTTCTTGCACTAGGCTTTTTTGAACTCTTTTAATTAGAACTACTCTCTATTGTACCCCGGTAATGAATATTAAATTCCGACAGGGGTCCTTCTCCAAGGTTCAGTGTATTTTTGTCGTCCCCCCATCATGTACATAACAGGTCACTTTTTAAAGTGCTAAACTGAATGTAAATGTCCATAGTAGATGTCATGGGTTAGTCTGGAGAGATCTGTATTTTAAAACGATTTTTTCACATCTACATAAAGGAAAAACATCCCAAGGGAAGACTCCAACTGCAACGCTATAAGTAAAGCACCGATAATGTTTTTTTAAGGAAGCCATTTAGACTTTCAGGGCCACGTGTCCCTATCAGGTTGGGTGAGCTGCTCCCGGCGTCCTACGGGAGTACCATCCAGACAGAGATGAAAATCCCTACGAGCCCCAAGCTCCCCCTTAGAAGCCGAGATATAGGGTCCCCAAACGCTCGCCCTCTGAATCGCCACCTGGAATAAAGGGCAACCGCGGGAAGAGTCTAGGATCTCGCGAGAAGTTCTCGGTAGGCCTGGCGCAGTTGGAGCAGAGTCGGAGCCCAGCCCTGTTCGCCACCCAAAGCGGCCACGCGGCCTCGGCTCACACAATGTGCGGGAAAGGAGGTATCTCGAGCTATTTCCCAACCTGACAACGAGAGATAAAAATTAAGTCGATCAGTGGCAGAGAGGCATTAAACGAAGAAAGTCCCCGCGAACATCCGCACCTACCTCCGCGCCGGCCACCACGAGGACGTCTGAGAACTTCCGCTCTCTTGGCCTCGCCTTCCGGGGCGTCCTCAACGTACCCGCCGGGCGCAAAAGGGCCTCAGGCGTCCGGACAACGTGACGCACCGGGACTTCCTGCCCTCCCCTCTCTAGACACGCTGAAGCGGCGCAGGCGTATTGCTGCTTCCGGTTGCTTCTCGGGCTGGGGGGGAGGCCCACAATGCTCCGCGGCACCGGTTCCGACCTGTCGCAAAGGCCGCTTTTTTTTTAGAGCTTAAGCGACTCGCCTTCCGTGCTGGGCGGCGGTGGCGGCGGCGGGGGCCTTCTTCCCTTGCCCCGGTAGCCTCCGGTCAGACCCGAAAGGTGCAGGCCCCTGAGCCTGCGCCCTCTCCGCGATGCCCCCCAAGAAACAGGCTTCGGCTGGGGGCAACAAGAAGGCGGAGCAGAAAAAGAAAGAGAAGATCATTGAGGTGAGTGAAGAGCTCCTCCCGTCGGGGCCCTCCGGAGCTGGGCCCTCCGGAGCGCCCGCTCCCGGCTCCCGCAGACTCCCTCGCGTCCACGTGTGTCGCCTCAGTTCCAGCCCGGTCCCCTTGCAGCCTGCTCCACTGGGCGGCCTCCTCCGGCCCCTCTTCCACCCCTCAGCCTCAGCCCTATAGTGACGCTTCCCTCCCTATCGCCATAGTGACTGCGAGCAGGGACTGGGGTGAGCCGGGGCTGGGGGATGGGACCGAGACGCAGGTACTCCCCTTGCTGCCCCTCCCCCCAGCCGCGGCCCCCGCTGCCCGATGCCCCGGCTTTGCAGCGCGGCGCCCGCACGTCGCTTTGTATTCTAATTCCGTGGATTTTGTGGAACGGGCGTATTGTTCCTTGCCCTCCGGTTCCTCCCTTTCAGTCTGCCAGTTAAGTTTTTAGACTCTCTGGTCCTCTGCTTCCCCCTCCCCCCCACCCCCACCCCCCCCAAAAGAAAAAGACCAAAATGGAGAGAAAGAGATTGTAAGAAAGTTAGGGGTTTTGGCCCATTCATCCAGCACTGTTGCTATTTCATTCTGGTCTCCTTTGTAAAAGAACTCCAAAAATGTAGCAAGATTTTTACCCAATTTAAATAGGTTTTTTTTTTGAGGGGAGGAATTGAGGTAATTAAAAAAATCAGGATCTTGGAAATTAGTCCAACCATAATCGTATATTGCCATAAACGACTTGATGTCCGTTTATATGAGTTCAGTTATGAGGTAGTTGTCATTTAAAATCAGGATCATGGGGGGTGACTAGGTAGCTCAGTGAATGGAACACCGCCCCTGGAGTCAGGAGGACCTGAGTTCAAATTCGGCCTCAGACACTTAATAGTTATGTAGCTGTGTGGCCTTGGGCAAGCCACTTAACCCCATTCATTGCCTTGGCAAAAACCTAAAAGAAAAAAAGCTAAAATCAAGATCATGTTTTTAAATTTGTAGATTTCCAAAGTAGTATAATAGTTTTGTTTATATAATAGATCCAGACTTATATTTTTAGAAACATAAGAATGACTTACTTCACGTTGTCTAAAAGGAATCCTGATTCCCATCATTCTTTGCTATTAATGTCACCCATAACTATAATTTTTAAAAGGTAAGCATTCAGCACATACATATAAATGTAGTAGTTTTTCTATTTCAGAACATTTTTGTAAGGTGCTTGTTTCTACTACTACTTTAAAAAGTTTTTTTTTTTTATATCAGATTTACTGTTTACTTCTACTTAATAGTTGGGAGAATCCAATATGTGAAGAAGACCAAAGCCATACATTGACCATTTGAAACT
Organism: Macrotis lagotis; assembly: GCF_037893015.1. Lineage (NCBI taxonomy): Eukaryota > Metazoa > Chordata > Mammalia > Peramelemorphia > Peramelidae > Macrotis > Macrotis lagotis. The sequence goes on along the minus strand of NC_133658.1, from coordinate 670,891,803 downwards.
AGTTTGATTTCCATAAAAATATTTGTGACAGCAGAAAAGTCGAACTATCTCTTTGATGTTCTACAGTGAAAAGTAAAAGTGAATAAAATAGTTCATACCTGAATTCAGAAGAAAATATTATCTTGATAAATTAAATCTAGCCAATTCACTTTAGAAAGATGAAAACTCAGGGTAGCCAGGTGGGGCAGTGGGTAGAGCACCAGCCTGGGAGTCAGGATCTGAGTTCAAATGCAGCCTCAGTCACTTAACCCCATTGCCTTGCAAAAACCTACCAAAAAAAATGACCCCCCCCATAAAAACACTGCTATCAAAATTTAGAATAAAGTTGGTAACTGAGGTTCAAAATCCCTTTATATTATGCCTTTCATTTGCTTAACTTATTCTCTCCCTCTTAATGCCAATAGCAAGATGAGGCTGAGGTGGAAGGAATATAAACTCTGGTTCATTTTTATCTACTTGATATGAAGACATTTTCATTTTGGCATTTAAGTTTAAGAAATGATTATGTTCAATAATATGTAGGAATGAATGTTTCATTTTATAGGCTAATAATACTTAATTTAGGTAAAAATAGGATTTGACAAACTAATTGTTTAGAAATGTGAAGAGTTTGCTTAATCTGTCAAGTAAGCATTTAAGAGACTCCTTTGTACCAACCACTATACCAAACATTGAGGATTTAAAAGACAAAAAATAGTTCTTAGTGTGCACTATCACAATCTAATAGAGAAGGGAAAATGAGTATTTAAATTACAAACCTGGAAGATGAGGATTTACAGAAGCTTTTGGCATAAATAGGAATGTTTGAGAGGGAAGGATATGGGAAGAGAATATTGACTTTTGGGATATATAGCTCATATCAAAGTTTGGGACCATATATGTAGATTTAAAAGCCATCAGTATTCTTATAATTTGAATTCGTGGGAGTTAATAAAGGTAACAAAAAGCATAGAGGGAGAAAAGGTCCTAGAAAAAAATCTTGAGCAACAATGATAATGAATCAATGAAGGAGATTTGAAAAAAAGAAATGAGTAGGCAGGGAGGAAAATAACTAGGAAAGGAAAGCATATTCAGAAAAGGAAAACATCAATCGAATTCAATGATCTTTACTCATTGGTAACTGACATGAGTAGTTTACTTGAATGATGAGAATATTGAAGAAAGGAGGAACTTTTTCCAGGAGTTGACAGAAAAAGGGAGGAGAAATAAAGGACATTACCTTAAGGGGGATTTTAGGAGCTGTTAACTTGCTTTGTTTTGTTTTTTAGGATTAAGGAAAATTGAGTATATTTTAAGGCAACAGGAAATAAGAAGATTTCAGGATGGCATGATTGGCCTTGCAGTTGGCTGGAGAAAATGGAAGGACATGGAATCAAATACAAGTGTAGAAGAGTTGGCTTTGACAAGGGAGAAGAACCAGTATCAGGGAGGGAAAAGGGTGGGGGACTAATGGGAAGGAATTTTCAGATGAAGAGAATGGAAGGTAACTCAGTTGAATGACACCACTTGTTTTCATAAAATGAGAGACTACAAAGTTCCTCAGCCAAGAGGTGAAAAGTTTAAGGAGGGCAAAGAAGTTTTATAACAGCTTCTATGAATAGCGAATCAACAGGGAAGATTAAAGAAGACTGACTGCAGGGAGGACCTGATTGAAGTTGGATAATCCATAAGTTTGGCAAGAGATAAATTGAACATTGAAGATTAGAGAGCCTAGTACAGTGTAGAGTTAAAATGTCTAATTAATGGACAGGATTTAAAAGGAGGAAGATGAAGTAGGGTAATGACCTGAGGAGTTTCTAAGATGGAAGAAGGTCTCAAGAGCAAAGAATTGATTTAGAAAAGGTGAGACATAGAAAGAGGAATAATAGGTAATTATCATTATACTGTAAGATACAGTATGACAAGATGAAGCTGAGGTAGAATGAATATAAACTCTGGTTTATATTTTAAATGCATTCCAAGATAAATATATTTACATATATACTCATCCAAAAATGGCCAATTTAAAACATACCGAAAAATAAACCAGATACTTCATGATCTTGCAGGTGCCTTGGAAAAATCATTATGAACATTAGATACGATTTATTGCTAGTGGACATTACTAATTAGCTAATGAAAACAGAAGAGTTCATTCACTATGTTTTAAACATTTTTAGTAAGAGTTCTGGATTTGGAAGAACAAAGTACAAATCACATTACCACTTATTTATTTAATAAGGTGATGTTGGACAAGTCACTTGACTTGTGAGGAAATTTGAAGTAAATGAATTTTTCAGGGATGCTCTTAGATACTGCTAGACACTAATGTTGTAGCTTTTAAGTCTCTCTCCTCTCTAGTCCATCTTCCATTTAAGTGTATTTTTTAAGTGTCTACTATGTGCCAAGCAGTGTACTAGAACAGTATATGAAAAGCCAAAAATGAAAGTCTTTGTTCTTAAGGAATTTATATTCTTTTGGGAGAATGATAAATGAGTGTGTGTATCTACAGAATAATTGCAAGGCAATTTGAAGGACTAGTAGCTATGGAAAGGCTTATGTAGAAGGTAGCACTTTAAAGGAAACTGGAAATTCTAAGTAAAAGTAAAGAAAGAATGTACTTCAGGTATGGGTGAGAGGAGAAAGCTGCCCCCAAAAAAAGGTACAGAGAGAAAAGTGGGGCTCAAATGTAGAGTACCTTAAATGGAATATGAAAGATTTGAAAAGGTGATTTGAAAATTGTAAAGTTAATGGGAAACTTTGGATTTTAAGGAATACATAATCAGATTTGTGTTTTAGGATAGAAGCTTCAGATGAAAAGAAGAGCAATTAAAAGAAGACCAATTAGGAAATCATAAGAGTCCATAAGAGATCTTGAGACCTGCACTCCCATTCAGAACCTTAACGCCTTTGGTTTTGTAGATCAATTGAGCTAATTCCTAATTTTCCTATCAGTGAATTCACATATTATTGTGTTTGTCTTCCCAAAGCCCCTTCTATATTGTTTCTTTTTATCACCTTTGTATCATCATCATCATCATCATACACTTTACTAGTGTACTTGGTATGAGATATTTAGTTTGTATTTCTTATTAGTAACAATCTTATGGTTGAATATTGGGGAGGGGGCGGTCCTGAAAACTTGAATCCTTTGATTTTTTTAATCTTTTAGGAATGACTCTTAGTCTTAATTATTTTTGTCCCTTCCCTGTAGATCTTAAAGTCACCTCTCCCATGTTTGATTAAAAATTCTCCCAGGTCATAACCATGGAAGGATCTCTTTCCATTCTCATAATAATTTTTATGATGGAATTTTTTATGTGAAGGTTTGAGTGTATGTTTGAAGCTTATTATTAATTTGTATTGCTGTTCTAAACCTAATCTCTGCCACACTACAGTTCCTTCTAATTGTGTTTTCTTGACTCATGATAGGTGCATACTAAATGAAAGTGATTAATTAATGGAATGCCAGAGTTGTATTCAATTACATTTGGGTTCTATTCATTCTAGACTGTTCTTCATTTACATCTTTGTCCACGTTTCTGTATTGTAACCAGTGCCAAATAGTTTTAAGGATTGTAATTTTATAATTATAGTACTGCTGCCATGAATTTTTTTAAAATCTAGTTTATCTTCAAGTAAAAACTGGTATTTAATAGTATTCAAGTGATTAATAACTAATGCACAAAAAAACCTCTGCCTGGATTTGACTTTAAAAAAACAAACATTGAACATTTACCTACCTGAAGTGTGATTTTAGAGTAGCAACCTCAAAAGAAAATAAAATATGGGAAGAAGCTTATTTATATAAGGGGGAACTTAATGACTAGTTAAAACTTGTATCAATTTCTTTGTGAAGACCCTTTTATGGTATTTCTCATTTAGGACAAAACTTTTGGTTTGAAGAATAAGAAAGGGGCAAAGCAACAGAAGTTCATCAAGGCTGTCACTCATCAAGTTAAATTTGGTCAACAGAATCCACGACAGGTAAAGAATTTTCATCTTAAGGTTGATTGTAAAAATAATTCATGGAGAAGTATCTTATCAGATGAGTTATCATAGTACATTTTTAAAGCAAACATCTGCATTCCTTACTTCCCTCAGGAAAATAATTTAGATTTTGATCTGAATGGCAATGATGTAGTATAAAAGCTATTTAATCAGTAAGACTTGTGAAGAAGAAATGTCTGCTAATTGGAACGTCATTCAGAAAATTAATTTCCGTTTTAGTATGTTAGTTCCTGGCATACATACGTGTGTGTGTGTGTGTGGACTTCTGACTGTAGAACAGGGAAAAACTTGTTTTTTAGTCAAGAACTGTGATAAAGAGCAAGACTTGCAAAAATATTTGTTTTTGTTTTTAGTTTTTGCAAGGCAGATGGGGTTAAATGGCTTGCCCAAGACCACACAGCTAGGTAATTATTATTAAGTGTCTGAGGCCGGATTTGAACTCTGGTACTCCTGACTTCAGGGCCGGTGCTCTATCCACTGCGCCACCTAGCTGCCTCTTGCAAAAATATTTAAATGAAGTGAGTTTTTTCCTTGTTCCCTCTTCCCCAGCACCATTTTTATATCAATAAAATAAATTTTTAATGGAAAAACCAGTTCAGCAAAACTAAGCAACATATTAAACACTACATGTAGTGTTGCCCGTTTCCCTACCTCTACAAGGAAGTATAAAAAGTGTGGTGCCTTCTCTTTTCTTTGCAGTCCAGATTGAAAGCTATGATTTCATTTCTTGCAGCATTATTTTGTTCTCTCTATTTACAACATAGAGGCATTCTTTGTGTTGTTTTCCTAGTTCTTATTTCATTTTGTATCATTCTTCTCAGTACAATAAATATATTATTTCTTAGATCATTTTGTATGTGTATCTGTGTGTGTTTACCAAGTTTTTTCAGTCATTCCTCAGACTATTACCATCTAAAGACTATAAAAGTATAAAAAGTGTCCAACCTTTTAGATCTTCTGGGCCCCACCACAACAAAAACCTGTCAGGCTGAATACAAATTCCATACCCATTCATGATTACAATGTAACTCATACAGCCAACAAATTATACCAATTGGACTGACTTGCAGCTTCCCCAGCAAGGTATCAGTGGCTTTGGCTTTCACTACCCTACTCTTCCCATTTTCATTTTCTTTAGCCACTTATCAGTTGGAGATTGACTTTATGATTCATTTACATCTAATTTTTCAACATAGCCTATATTTTTTTTCTCGATGTACAAGAAATTAGGAGGGTTAGAATAAGTATTTATAAAGGCATCTATACTATAAAAGAGCCAGTGAAGAGAATTGATGAAGTACAAACAACAGGAACATTGGTTGGACAGCAAAGCAGTGGAACATGCCTACTTTATTTTATAATCTATTGTAGAAAAGGAAGGAGAGTGAAGCATGGTATAGGAAGACAGATTTATAAGAAAGTATAGATAGGACCCCTTGGCCTAAACTTTAAAGAAGAAATCATAGTAGATTGGTAAGCGTGCAAGAATAAGCATTCTTGATTAGGAGAGAAAAAAGTAGGGAAAGTTTGGGAGGACTTAAGTAAAGATACAGTATCAGTACTCAAGCTCATTACCATTAATTTTTTTTAAAGCCATGATGGCATCTTACAAAATTGTAATGGAGGGTTGATTTAAAAAAAAAAAGACTTATTAAAATAGTGTCCAGAACTGAAGCTATCTACAGATGGTAAGAACAAAACATAGGTAATTTTACTTTTTTTAATTTTCTTATGTAAATGTTATACTATATAATTTACTAGTTTGCCTGCCCTCATATACACTCATATATGACTTCATTCAATTAGTTTCATACAGGTTAATTTTTAAAGTGATGTTTACCAACTTTGTAAAACTAGTTTAAACATTTTTAATTGAAGTTTCTTAGCTTATACATTTTTAATATATTCAATGACAAATATGGATTTATAACCCCCTAATGATCAGGAAAGGGGAAAGTTCTTTTGCTGAATTCATGAAATCTTTTGAGGAAGGAAAAGAAAGAGGAAAAATTTTTTTATTATTGAGAAAACACCTAAAGGAACTAAGTAGGGGAAAAAATTATTTTATTTTTGTCAAGAAAGTATGATTTTTTTTCCTCCAGAAAATTTTTGGAAAGTGGTTATTTCAGGGGCAGCTAGGTGGCCCAGTGGATAAAGCACCAGCCCTGGAGTCAGGAGTACCTGGGTTCAAATCCAGTCTCAGACACTTAATAATTACCTAGCTGTGTGGCCTTAACCCCATCTGCCTTGCAAAAAAAAACCCTAAAATAAAAAAAAAAGAAAGAAAGTGGTTATTTCAAAGTGCTTAGGAAACAACTGTTAACCAAAATGTTATAAACAGAACAATTAGTCCCTCATAGTTTTGCTGTATTTAGAAGTTTTTGTGATATTTTCCTATATGTATATTTACTTTAAAATGAATGCAGACTAGTGAAGCTTTAAGGAAATAAGTATTCTACCTGAAATATTTAACATGCAAATAGAACATCATCCTAACATTGCTATCAGAGAGACAGACGTATTGCCTTGCCTGCATTATATGCTTTCTGTACTATATGGTATACAAATTGCTACACACTTTGGGAGCCTAACTTAACTTATGGTACTTATGGTACAACCAATCTATAACATAGCAGTTCTTAACTGAATTTAATTTTTGGAATGTAAGTGATCTAAAATTAATACTTTAAATCTGGAATTACAGGCTGCACAAAATGAAGGTGATAAAAAATTGAAGAAAGATGACAAAAAGAAAGAACTTCAGGAATTAAATGAACTATTCAAACCAGTAGTTGCGGCTCAGAAAATAAGTAAAGGTAACGTTGAAAATTCAGTTGTTTCATTTGTGTTCACACTAATTAAAGTTATTTTAATCCATTTTTTTTGTCTTTGTGTTTTCAAAGTTACTAAAAAATAACTCTTGTAATTAATGATCCTTTAGACCAAGTCTACCATTGACTAATAATTCTCTTCCTGCTATTAATTATTTATTCATCCTTGTAGTTCAAATATAAGTGGGCCCACATATTTTATATACTATCACTGTGCTGTAATTAGAATCTAGTATATCCAAATTCCAGAAAATCTGTGCTGAAAAATGTTATTCGTCTTCTGAAAGAGATAATGGTTTCAGAGTTAGAGAATTTTTGGACATAGCCTATTAAGATTAAGAAATAATTGTTTTCCTTGGCTATATTTATTACAAAGTTTTTGTTTTTCTTTTTATTCCAAATGAGAGGAAGAGGAAATGAGAAAAAAAATATATCTTAATTGAAAAGATTAAGTTTTAAAATCTATTATCAAAATAATTTTATACATCAGAGCTGGTCATAAAATCAGATTTAATGGTATACATTGTAAATTAACAAGGAATTCTTTTATTGCCTATTATGAGCAATAACCAGGTAGTATTTGTTTATGCCAGAACTTTTATATCTGCTTTTTAGTCTATTTCAGTTTTCTTTCACCTGGCATATTATGACATTTTTAAAAATTGAATTAAAATTAATTGTTGCATATTTCTGAATACCTTAAGACTTTGATTTTGTAGCTGCTCCTCACCCCCCACCCTGAAATACCAGAATAGCCAAAGGACTTGGATTACTATTGCTATTACCCCAAAATAAAATGTGACCTCTTCCTCAAAAGACCTATTTCTGGGCCTCATTTTCATATGATTCTGACACTATGTGGCTCAGAACATTGGCCTTTGAGCTAATGCTTTATGAGAGTTTGTTACTGTCCTTGAGATTCTAGTCATTGGGTAATTTGACTATCTCTGCCACCTCATTTCAGCTCTTTTCTCTTTGTAGAAAAGGGACATAAGTGTCCTCATTTTCCTCAGTTAATTCTAAACCCAGAGAATTAGCCCCAAGAAAGTGGTATTTCACTGATGTATGACTAGCTAACTTTATGTTCTTTCTGTGACTTTTATGACAGTTTTTTTGTTCAGTTTTTCCCAGTTTCTTTATTGAATAATCCCATCTCTTTAACACAGATGTATTCTAGTTTGAGTCTTGTGCCTTCTTCTCTTTCAACTTTTCTTCCTCCTTTGGTGAATTCATCACTTGTTGTGGATTCAATTCAAAAATGTGCAAAAGACTCCCATATTTCTCTAACCCTAATCTTCCTGAATTCTATTCCTATCTCACCAACTGCTTGCTGAATATCTCTAGATGTCCCTTTAAGACTCAAATCAGCTTGTTTAAAAGATATCTTTGGAGAACATTAGCACCTTATGCAATAAAGTACCATTATTGGAATCCAAATACCCCCAAGTTCAGATCCTCAGAATTCAATAATAAAGGCAACAATAGCTTATATAATGGGGTTATAAGTATTTTACACACACTATTTTATCTCATATGCATACTATGAATTTTAAGAATTTAAAAGAGTGGATTGCAAATCATTGTTAATAATGCACATTTTTACATAATAAATAGTAGTACCATGGAAAGAGGACTGGCTCTAGAATCAAAACACATGGGTTAAATCCTGCTTCTTATATTTATGTAACCTGGAAGATTATGGTCAGTTCATTTAATGTCCTGGAGACTCAGGTTCCTCCTGTAAAATAAGGGATTTGGATACAAGGCCTTCCATTGTTTTGCTTTTTTGTTTGTTTTTTCTTTAATTATTTATTCTTATTTTGTACAAATAATGTTTTTTATACATTACTAAAATATTCTTGTTTAAGAGTAAACATAATACCCCCTACTCCCAAAAAAATATAGACCCACATGAGTGATAAAGTAAAGGGGAGAGAAAAAAATTAAAATTAAAGAAAAATATAATAATAATTGTAGGTATGGCCAGGTGGCATGGAACACCAGCCCGGGAGCCAGGGGCACCCAAGTCCAAATCCGACCCCAGACACCCGACAGTCACCCAGCTGTGTGACCCCGTGCAAGCCACCCCAACCCCATTGCCCTGCAAAAACAAAAACAAAAAAAAGACCCAAAATAAAATAGTAATAATAATAGTAGGAGTGGCCAGGTGGCAGACAGATCACTTGCCCTTGACCCAGGAGCACCTAAGTCCAAATCCAGCCTCAGACACCCAACAGTCACCCAGCTGTGCAGCCCCAGGCAGGCCATCCAGCCCCAATTGCCCTGTAACCCCCCAAAAAAAAAATAATAATAAAAAATGTGCTTCTGTCTGTGTTCCAACACCACCAGCTCTGTCACGGATGGATCACATTCTTTATGATAAGTCAATCACAAAAGTTACTTCCATATTTTTCCACCATTGCCATTGCTGATTGCAACACCCTCCTTTCATATTTCTCCACTACCATGAACTGTATTTGCTCTCTCTCCTTTCACTCTGTCTCTGCTGTAGGGTAGCTGAGTGGTGTAGCAGACAGATCCCTGGCTCTGGGGCCAAGAGGCCCCGAGCCCCAATACTACTACTACCCCTTAGGCCCAGCATACACCCGGCCCTATGGTCCTGGACAGAGCATCCAGTCCCAGCCCCTTGCAAGAAGTAAAAAAGAGGGGCAGCTAGGTGGCATAGTGGATAAAACACCGGCCTTGGAGTCAGGAGTATCTGGGTTCAAATCTGACCTCAGACACTTAATAATTACCTAGCTGTGTGGTCTTGGGCAAACCACTTAACCCCATTTGCCTTGCAAAAACCTAAAAAAAAAAAGTAAAAAAGAAAATGTATTATATCTGACCACTCTCCCCTCACCTTACCCCTCTCCATATCATTGCAATAGCTCATTGTAGTAAAGAAAAATCTTATTATATGAAATATCTTGGCCTATTTCCCCTTTTTATCTATTGGCTCCATTTTTACACCACAATATATCTTCAAATTCAGTTTTCTCCTGTGCTTCATCTATAAAAGCTCCTTCTACCTGCTATTAACTGAGAAGGTTCATATGAATATTCTCAGTACCGTTTTTCTATACAGAAATACATGTCGTTCATCATCATTAAGTCCCTCATATTTTCCCCTTCTCCACTCGCTGTGCTTCACCTGAGTCCTGTATTTAAAGATCAAACTTCTGTTCCGCTCTAGCCATTCCAACAGGAACATTTGAAATTCCTTTGGTTCATTGAAAGTCTATCTTTTTCCCTGGAAGAGAATATTCAGTTTTTCTGGGTAGTTGATTCTCGGTTGCATTCTAAGCTCTTTTGCCTTCCGTGATATATTCCAAGCCCTACGAGCTTTTGATGTAGTTGCTGCTAAGTCCTATATGATCCTGACTGCAGCTCCATGATATTTGAATTGTGACCTTCTGTCTGCTTGTAATATTTTCTCTTTGACTTGGGGGATCTGGAACTTGGTTATAATATTCCTGGGGGATATTTTTTTTTTTGGATCTCTTTCTCAGGGAGATTGGTGGATTCTCCATTTCTATTTTGCCCTCTGCTTCTAGGATATCAGGGTAATTTTCCTGTAATAATTCTTTGAAAATGATGTCAACTTAATAATTACCTAGCTGTGTGGCCTTGGGCAAGCCACTTAACCCCATTTGCCTTGCAAAAACCTAAAAAAAAAAACAGATGTCAAGGCTCTTTTCCTGGTCATGACTTTCAGATATTCCAATAATTTTTAAATTCTTTCCTAAATCTGTTTTCCATATCTCTTGTTTTTTCAATAAGATGTTTCACATTTTCTTTTTCTTCTAATTTTTCATTCTTTTGGTTTTGAAGTATTGAGTCCTGATTTCTCGTAAAATCAGTGATCTCCCTGAGTTCTATTTTTTGTCTGAAGGATATCTCCCTCACTTGATTTTCAAAGTCTTTTTTGAGCTCTGTCATAACCTGATCCTAATTTCTGTTTTTCTTGGAGTCTTTAGATGCAGAAGTTTGTGTTTCCTCATCTTCAGATTGAGTGATTTGATCCTTCTTGGGATCATAGGCAAAGTATTTCTCAATGGTGTTCCTCTTTTTTCTCTGCTTACTCATTTCCCCAGCCTGTGCCTGGTTTTGGGGTGCTTCCTGAGCTTTTGAGTATTAGTGGGACACCCCCATAAGGATCTCCGTGTGTGAGCCTCTGTCTTCCCTCCTGGTCTGTGAATGACCATAAGTGCCCTGCTCTGCCATGGGGCTGAGGTGGGGGGCCCCTGCTGTTCTATTGGGGGGACTAGACTGCGATCAGGATCTGAATGTGGTCAGAACCCCAGAGTACTGTTCCAGGGACAGAGGATAGAGCTCAGCAGTCTCTCTCCACTCCCCTCCCTGGGCTCAGCCCGCTCATGTCCTGGGGGCTCTGCTTATGGGCTTCTGTTTCCTGTTTCTGGATCTGGGCTGCCATGGCCAAGCTGCTTGCTGTGTACCCTGAGGGCTAGGCTTCATGTGCTCACTCTGACAGAGTCCTCCCTCCTGATCCCACAAGTTGTGCCTGGTGCTCTCCATCCAGGGTGTAGGTCAGGAAACTGCCCTCGCCGCTGTGAGCCAGCTCCTAGCACCCTGGGGCTGCCTCCGGGAAGCTAAAGTTCCTTCACTCTGGCCTCTGATCCCATGGAGCTGAGCCTTTCTGCTCTTTTCCAGGTTACCTTGGGTTGGAGAACTACCTCACTGATCACTCTGTGGGTTCCGCCTCTCAAAAATGTAGTTAGAGTCCTTAGCTTATAAGTTCTGATCAGGAGCACCTAAGAGAAGGTCCCCTCCTGTCACCATCTTGGCTCTGCGCTGAGGCCTTCCATTGTTAATCTGATTCTTCACACATTTGCTGTTTGCTGTATACAGCATTCTATCTCCTGTCACCATGCTTTTGCCCTTTTGCCCATTCTTTGTTAAGCTCTGTTTCAAAGAATCCTCAGCTTCCTCCAAAGGTCAGTGAGGTGCCACTTTGTACTATAAAGCTATCCACATCCACAGGCAAATTGCATTGTATGAACTGTGTATATATTTTGTATTAGCTTACTGTTTTATTTTTCTCAAAGTTCCTTGAGGGCAAGAAAGGTTTCGTTTTTGTATTTGTATACTCAATGCTTGTATTTGTCATGCTGATTACACGGAAGAAAAGATTTTATGAATCAGATTGAACAATAAAGAGACAGTCAAGTCATGAAGTGTTCTTGCAGTCTTCAGAAAGACCTTAATTCAAATGTCTCAACCTCTCAATGCATCAGATAACTCTTAATAGTTATGGATGAGTTAATAATATTCTTCTGTGAAGGAGTATCCACAATAGAAATTGCTTAACCTATGATATCACAAATCTAGATTTTAAAAAATAAAATTGCATTATTTACATTATAGCTCAATTTTACTAGTATATTAAACTCGTTAGTTTATTCAAAAGCTAACTATAGTACATACTGAAAGTTTTCATGAGTCTAATGATGATGATGTTGATAATAATGATAATAATAATAATAATAATAATAATAATAATAATAATAATACCTGATTCACTTATTTGGAATTTATGCCCTGCCAATTTCGCATCACAATCAGTAGAAGGTTATAAAATGCCAAATTTTATCTTATCATTTGGTACAGGTGCAGATCCCAAATCAGTAGTTTGTGCATTCTTCAAACAAGGACAGTGTACTAAAGGAGATAAATGTAAGTTCTCCCATGATTTATCTCTGGAAAGAAAATGTGAAAAACGAAGTGTTTATATAGATGCAAGAGATGAAGAACTTGAAAAAGGTATGTATAGTTTTTCTGTTATTAAATCTGAATAGCACTTAGTTCAGTGGTAGTATTAAGTAATTTAAAGAACTTTAATAAACATAATTGAAATTGCTTACATTAAAATTACCATTTTTTTCTATTGAGTTGTAAAATAATTCCTTGTGTTAGTTTTACATTATTAAATTAAAACATATAAAGAGCAATCAACTACACTAGCCATCTTTTTGTGATGTTATTTACCTTTAGTAAAGTATCTAAATTTTTCTTAGAAGGAATATTGTATAATGGGGCAGGAGCGGGGATTATATTAATTTTAATACTTTTCATGTCTAGACACCATGGATAATTGGGATGAGAAAAAGCTGGAAGAAGTGGTGAACAAGAAGCATGGTGAGGCGGAAAAGAAAAAACCAAAAACTCAAATAGTATGTCCTTTTCTTGAATTGAGTTTGCAGTATTTGTTATCATTAGGGAGAAATTAATGTGGCAAGGTATTTGACTTTTCAAAATAGGTCATAATTTAAATTTTAAAATAGAATAATTCCAGTTTATGATGAGTATAAATATGGATATGTCCTAAGTACCTTACTTAAAGTTGCTCAGTGTTTTTTAGCTAGTGGTAAAAACTCAATGCTGCCCATCTGATTTTATCCTGTTCTCTTGTCAGGCTGTCTCCTCCCCTTCCTTTTTCTGAACTAAATATAATGTGCAACACCCCTGAGTATGGTTTATCCCTGGAAATATTCTGTGAATATCTTACCATGTATACCTCTATTGACCTTTTGAGTCACTTCATTCTGATGTTGAGATTCATAACTAAATTACATTACTGGGAGAACATTTGTGTTTAGAAGGGGGAGTTTTTTGTGCTAGATAATGGTTTAGGATGATTAAGTTCACATGTCAGGTCAATTTAAAAAAGCATTTTTAAGTACCTGCTATGTGCCAGACAGTACTACATAATGGGAATTCAATGAAAAAAAAAATCCCTGCTCTTAAAAGAGTTTGAGAACTCTAAGAAAATATACAGGATAAATTGGAGATAACGTTAGAGGAAAGGCACTACCATTAAGGTAACTTTGGAGTCTAACTGGACTCTGAAAAAAACCAAAAGATAAGAGTAGAGGAAAAAGAGAAGGGGGGGGTTGGGAGTGGACAGTTCAGCAAATAAAAAGTGTATTTCGGTGATTGAGTTTCATGGGAAAAGAACAGGACTAAAGCAAATGTCACTGGATAGCCAAATAAACAGAGTATGTGGAGGGGGAGAGTAAGGTCTAATAACCGTGGATAGGTAGGAAGGGTAAAAACTGAAGGGCTTTAAAAGACAAGCAGGAATTCTATATTTAATCCTGAACATTATAGGAAGTCACTGGAGTTTATTGAATCAGGACAGAAGAGAGAGAGGTGGTGTCTTGATCAGACCTTGTGCTTTAGGAAGAGTAATGTGACAACTGAGTTGAAGGATAGAGTGACCTGAAGACAAATTTGAGGCAGTTACCAGGGTAGTGGCAGTATCGGGTACGACATAAATGAGATGTTGTTCAGGTGGAATGGACAAGACTTAATAACTTGTTGGGGTGAATGTGAGGTTAGAGAAGAATGAGGAGTTGAGAATAGAGAAGGAAGTTTTAAAAGGAAACAGTGCAGTTTTTGGACATGCTATGTTTCAAATGTCTTTTGGACAATGTCTCATAGGCAATCTGAGGTGAGAGACTGAAGATTGGGAAGAAGGGCTAGATAAATCTGAAAATCATCTGTTATAAATGATAAAATTGAACATATATATATTTATTAATGACATCAAGCAAAATAAAGACAAGGAAAAAACCCAAAATAAAGCTTTGCACACACACAGAATCAGTTAACAAGAACTAGAGGAACATCTAATAAAGAAAGCTGAGAAAAAGTAGATGAGTGATCAGACACTAGAAACAGAAGTATCATGAAGCCTTAAAGAGAGCATCAAAAAGCAAACAATGGGGCGGCTAGGTGGCGCAGTAGATAGAGCACAGGCCCTGGAGTCCAAAGAACCTGAGTTCAAATCCAGCCTCAGTCACATAATAATTACCTAGCTGTGTGGCCTTGGGCAAGCCACTTAACCCCATTAGCCTTGCAGAAACCTTTTTAAAAAAGCAAACAGTAGGGGCAGCTAGGTGGTGCAGTGGGTGGAGCACCAGCCCTGGAGTCAGGAGTACCTGAGTTCAAATCTGGCCTGAGGCACTTAATTGCCTGGCTATGTGACCTTGGGCAAGTCCCTTAACCCCATTGCCTTGCAAAAACCAAAAAAATAAGCAAACTAATCAAAAGTGGCAGAGACTACAGAGAGGCCTGAGAAGAAAATTTAAGAAATATGAGGATTAAGAAAAAGACCTTTAAATTTGACAATTAAAAGACCATTGTTAACTCTTGAAATGTTTCCTTTGGGATTACATTAAAGTCAAGTCTTTCGATTGTGTGTAGAATCTATATGCCATTCTTCCACTTAATTGCAATTTCCTTTTGTCTTCTGATAATAAATTTCTGCCATTTGTCCTATTTTGATCTTACTACTTTTTAAGAATCTTAAATGATCACGATCATTGAAACATAGGAATCCTTCCTTTATGTTTCCTATCCTTCCACAATGGACTAAGCAGTCTTTGGAATTAAAGATCTCAATTGGTATGATTTTTTAATTACTAAAATTGGAAAAAAAACATTCAAATTCCCAATAATTGTATAATTATCTCAAAATAGTAAAATTGTATTTTATAAGGCAAATATTTTTTTAATTACTTAACTTTATGAATGAACATTATCAATGTAATGGGGAACTTTATAAATGTTAATATTGAATTATCTAAATGTTTTTCTTTAAGGATTCAACTGAATCTATAATGTGTGTATATGAGTATAGCTTATGATTATTTTGAATATTACATTATTTTATCATTCAAAAGCTTCAAAGTTTTTATTTGCATTTTTGTTTCCTTGTAAAGTTTAAACTAAAATTTTGTTTGTGTGAACAAGAATTTATCCAGATTCTTTTCTAAATTCCTAATATTACCACAAAAAAAATGTTCAAGTACAAGAGTTATCAGTGAACATTTTTGTTTCTTTATAGGTGTGCAAGCATTTTCTTGAAGCTATTGAAAACAATAAATATGGCTGGTTTTGGGTTTGTCCTGGAGGTGGTGATACCTGTATGTACCGTCATGCTCTTCCTCCTGGTTTTGTATTAAAAAAAGATAAGAAGAAAGAAGAAAAAGAAGATGAAATTTCATTAGAAGATCTAATAGAGAGAGAGGTAACTTAAAGTGTTTTTTTTTCCCCAAAACCTAAAGAAAGTATTGTGAATTTTTAATGTTTGCCACTTGAGGGCAACAGCACTATTTTGTTTGAAAAAGTGATCGATAAAAAAGCCTGTTTAATTGTAAAAATTTTATATTTCTGACATTGAACTTTCATGTTATAATTGTTTTTAAGATGTATTTAAGCTTTTGCCCACTAATATAGAATTATGAATTTTTTTTAAACTGATTTGATGGCATTTATGCGTATGTAGACATGAACAACTGAGATAACTAGGTGTCTCAATGAAAAGCATGCTGGAACTAACTGGAGACAGGAAGATGCTAAATTCAGATGTGGCCTCAGACTCAGACTGACTTATATGATCCTGGGCAAGTCATGTAATCTCTGTTTGTCTTAATCCACTGGCAAAGGAAATAGATCATTCCATTATCTTTTCCAAGAAAGCCCATATGGGGTCACAAAGAGTCAGACATGACTGAAATAAATGACAGGCATGAGCAGAAAGAAAAGACTAAAATAGGATCAAAATCTTTCTCTTTTACAACTTTAGTCCTATAAAAAAAAGAATAAACAAATTAAAAGTATTAAGTGCTTACTATGTGCCAGTTACACAAATAGAAAAATCAAAATAGACTACACTCTTAAGGGCTAAATATAGTCTTAACTGGGGAATATGACACAAAAAGTAAGTTCACCTGTCAGGTAGATGGCAAGGCGCTAAACTCCTAAATTACTAAATAAGTAGTTGACAGTGAGGTTCTTAACCTTTTTTGTATGCACTTCTTTGGCAGTCTAGTAAAACCTAAAGCCTTCTCAGAATAATGTTTTTTAAGTTCAGAAAATAAAATAGGAAGGATTTTAAAATAGGAACACTGCATGTATTTCTTTAGAATTCTTGAACTTTAGGTTAAGATTACTTGGTCTACAGCAGCTTTTAGCAAATAAGACATGTATGACCTGGTAGTCCTCCATTTCATTAGAAAGATTGAACTTGTTGATGGCCATTTTATCTAAGCCCTGTCAGCAGTCAGGAAGCCCAGGACCTCTTAGAACTTTACCTAAATGAAATGTGGGTTTTGTGTGGTTCAAAGTTCCTTCTGTTTCAGCATCAATAATCTGCAATAGAGTAAGATTATGTAAATAGGCAATTTATACTGTTGGGGTTCACCAGAAACCTAATTTCTTACAGATTACATTATGATTTCCACTCTCCAGTTAACATTTTTATTATGTATTATGAAGCACTTTCATTTTTTCTTAATTTTGTAAAAACTTTTGACTATTCAAAATGTGACATAATTAGGATATAATATATTAAATAAAATTAAGTCTCAACTTTTAAGAATTATTGAATGCTGTTCTTTTATGGAAAATGATGAACAGGATGTTCTCAGTAAAAAAAAAACTTACATGAGCAGATGCAATGGGAAATACACTCTATGCAAAGTAACAGCACTATTGCAGGATAATCAGCTGCGAATGACCTACCTTTTCTCATCAATGCTGTGACCTGAGAGAACTCTGAAGGATTTATAGTAAAGAATATTATCTATCCCAAAGACAGAGCTAAAGATGTCTGAATACAAATTGAAGCATACTTTTTTAACTTAAAGAAAAAAGAATTATTGGTCTCTGGTGTATATAGAGGAAAAATTAAATATTAACCTCATTTTTCTATCATAAAATCTTCAGAATGATTCTTAAAAGCAGAGACATTGTAATGAATCTTCTTTTGATACACTATTGGAAACATGATTTACTCACAAAGCATATTAACTTTTTTTAATCTTTCCAGCGTTCTGCTTTAGGACCAAACGTTACCAAAATCACTTTAGAGTCTTTTCTTGCATGGAAGAAAAGAAAAAGACAAGAAAAGATCGATAAGCTTGAACAAGATATGGAAAGAAGAAAAGCAGACTTTAAGGCAGGAAAAGCATTGGTGGTAGGTTCTGAAATAATTATGTTGGTACTAAAGGTAGTAACTAATATAGGACATTAGATAAGGAACCTATAATAGAGTTCTTCATTGTTTTTTTAATTCTGAAATTCTGACATTGAATATTTAATATGACATATGTATGTATATGAGTAGATCAGTGGCCGTGAAGTATTTGAATTTCGTCCTGAGTTGGTGGATGATGATGATGAAGAAGCAGATGATACGCGATACACCCAAGGAACAGGTGGTGACGAGGTAAAAGAATCCTTGTGATAACTAAATATGTTTTAGCTGTTGTTAAAGGATTATAGATTTAAAGGTGAAATATTGGGATCTTAATTCTAACACCTCATTTAATAGATAAGGGAGTTGAAGCTCTTAAAGCAGGAAATAAGGTGCCCAATATCACATTAGTTAATAGCAAAGTTGTGATCATGTCTAGGTCCTCTGACTTCAGAAACCAGTTCTCTTCACCAGAGCATTTTGTAGAGAACTAAGTAAGAAAATCAGTAGTAGAGCCTGATTAGTAGAAAAGGGTTAAAAGGTGGGTAATGGAGAAAGTAGGGTCAACAAAAAGTATGGTCCTTTGAGTACACTTGACAGTAATAACAAATAGACTGGCTGAATTCCTGTCTTGGGAAAGGGTAGTAAGAATGAAATTAATGTTGCAGGAAATGACTATTTGAGTAATAAGTAGTTTACTTGGATTATTCAGATTTGAGCATTTTAACTGGCATCATAGAATGTTAGATGATTTGGGGGTTGATTTTTGGATATTTATATGAAAAGTGTTATCTAAAAAAACCATGAGTGATAGATTTATAATATCGATTCGTATTTATAAGTGAATTTTCATTATTATACTTTTTCTTGAAGGTTGAAGATCTAATAAGAGTAAATGATATAGATTTGAGCCAGTATATCCCAAAGGATGTGGATGAGACTGGTATTACTGTGGCCAGTCTTGAAAGATTCAGTACATATACTTCAGTAGAGAAGGATGGTAAGTAGGCTAATTTATGTAAATTTCCAAGAAGTTGTAATTGAATGGGGTTATATTTCTTTTAGACATTTAAGAGTTAGAAATCACAAAAGAGAAGTATAGTTTTGTAAAAAATTTAATATTTGAGAAATGAATATAAAATGGTAAAAGATAATTATAAACTGCATTTATTTCCTTTTGCTTAAATTTCTTACTTTATAGCTAACACTTGGAAACTAAATGTTTAATTTTTTAATATCTTAGATCAGAGGGTGATTTTATGCAACTACCTGTGGGTTTACTAAATGTTTAGTAAATGAAGCCATGCTACCACAGAGCCCTTACTAAAATAGCAAATCAACATATATATTGTCTATAAAAACATTTTAAATTAAGATTAGACAGCCCTGTCTTAGATAACATGTTGTACCACTTCATTTTGCATTATTCCTTTAATAATTGACATAGATTTTTTCCCTTTTTAATAATTATAATTAATTTAATAATTATAATTAAGGCTTCCCCATCTTCTAAATTAGACAAACAGCAAAAATAATTGCTAGAAAGTAAACAAGATATGCAGTATGTTTTAAGACCCAATTTCAGACGGTAACTTAATTAAATTATATTACAGGATTTTAAGTTTCTACTTGTAGTTTAATTCAGAACATTTTTTGTTCAGATACAGCATATTAAAAAACCACTTAAGTTTTAAGTTAATATCTGAAGTTTTTTAAATTGAGTTGAGGAGGAATTATATAAATATTCATTCTATATTTTAATCATGATCAGGGAGAGGGAAATGCTAAGTCAGTGATGGAAAGCAAAAGATTTTGTGCCTAAGAACTATTGGGCAATTATGGAAATAACTTTCTTATGGTAAGCCACTGACTTATATATCTAAATTATATATGATCTTTTCATACAAATAGACACCTTAGCAACTGAGTGGCACTGGGTATTATACCACAGCTTGCATTTTCCATTTTTTACCTGTGACCACTTACTCCAGTAATACTTCTCACCTGCTACAAGACTGTCTAAGATGGTGGGATTATTTGGGAGACAATAAAGTTCCTGAAACAGTTCTTCTCTTCTAAGTCCTTTGACTTATTTGTCTCTGGATTTCTTCTATGTCCTAGATACCCAACTTATATTAAGGGGAGGTAGGTGGTACAGTGGACAGAGCAGCAGCCCTGGAGACAGGAGGACCTGAGTTCAAATGTAACCTCAGACACTTAACACTTACTAGCTGTGTGATCTTGAACAAGACACTTAATCCTAATTTCCTCACATCTGTCCTGATCCATATCTGACTACTGAACCAAATGTTTTCGAAAGAGAATGTGAAATGGTGAGGCAGCACCCCCTCACTCAAATTCAATTCACTTGCTTGTCTTAGCATCTCTTCTCCTTGATGTCATAGTCTTAGAGAACAAAGGATAAACTATCATTTTTTTATCTTCATCCTTATTCTACCCATTGCTTCCTACACACACACACACACACACACACACACACACACACACACGTTCATGAATTTTATTTTAGTCCCACCTTTCACCTGAGAGTAGAGTGGATGATATTTGTTTTTCTTTGGAGGGTTGGAGAAAACAGGGGAATGGGGATAAAAGGAACACTAGAGAAAGCCCTGACCTTAATGCCCTTTGTCTTTTTTTCTTTTGCTACTCTTTCATTCCCTTCTCATACTGTCATAATTTCTCTCATTTGATTTTTTCTTTTTTTTTTTTTTTTTAAGGACTTCCTGGGGCAGCTAGGTGGCACAGTGAATAGAGTATGGCCCTGCAGTCAGGAGTACCTGAGTTCAAATCCAGCCTCACATACTTAATAATTACCTAGCTCTATGTGA
The DNA here is from genome assembly GCF_037893015.1 of Macrotis lagotis. Taxonomy (NCBI): domain Eukaryota; kingdom Metazoa; phylum Chordata; class Mammalia; order Peramelemorphia; family Peramelidae; genus Macrotis; species Macrotis lagotis. The sequence continues at coordinate 670,871,128 of NC_133658.1, read as the reverse complement.
CCTTGGGCAAGCCACTTAACCCCATTGGCTTACCAAAAAAGAAAAAAAAAGACTTCCTATTGGAAATATATATATAGTAATGAACTATATGTAGTATGCATTAGGATTTATCAGTCTGTTGTACAGGACTACTGGCACTTCAAAAAGAGTTACTAGCTAAAAAATCTCAGGGAACTGAAGTTCCCTGGAGGTGTAGCTAAAAGAAGCAAGTGCCAAATATATTCAGGCAGCTAATAATTTTGTCTAAATAATCATCATTATCCATATACTATAGTTTGACCATTTTGTTCTCTATAAACTTATTTCATTTTGTTCCTTTTTCCTCTTGAATACTAGCAGAATTTTATTTTAATCTCACTTTTTTGGGGGGGTGATATAAGGAGAAAAAAGGAGACAATAAAACTGAGTTTAGACAAAGATTGATGACAGGATAGAAAATCACTACATTAGTTTTTAGATTGCTGGTCAGTAAAGTCTGAGCAATAGGGGGAAAAAGTAAAAGCTGTATATTGTGTTGTTGGTGATAATGATGTACTCTATTGAGTTTTACTCTGTATCTGAATGACAATAGAGTTGTGAATAGGAAATGTATTTTAACTGGTGAAATGACAGGCTTTCCAAGAACATCCACCAGCTTGGTTCAAGCTTCTTTTTTTCCTTCAGTTCTTACCTGGATAGTTATAATAAACTTCCTACCTCATATCTCCCCCATCCCTAATCCATTCTCTACCACCAAAGTGATAAATCCTAATGTATAGGTAAACTCCCATGGCTCTGTATTACCTGTCATAAAATCCAAACTGATCTGTTTGACAATTAAAACCTTTTGTAACCTGATTTCAAATTTTTATGCATTAGTTTCCATCATATATACTTTACTCCAATAAAATTGGCCTTCATTGGTGGAATTTCAAGTTGAAGTATATTTTCTTCTAACTCTTAGAATCCTTAACTTCCTTCAAATTTTAGCTCAAATGCTATTCCTAAAGCAAGGCTTTTTTAGCTCTAGATTCCTCCAGGTACTAGTGCCGTAAATTACTTTGTATACATAACACATATATAATTTTTTTCCTCTTTTTAATATGCAACCAAAGGAAAAAGTAGCAAATAGAATTTTTTTTTTTTTCCGCTCAGTGGCATAATAGATAGAATGCTAAACTTGGGATCAGGAAGACTCTAGTCCGAATCCCATTTCAGACACTTAATTGCTGTGTGAACCTAGGAAAGTTCCTTAATTTCTATTTTGCCCAATTTCTTATTAAAAAAAAAAAGATGGTGAGAAAGTAGACCTTTTGTTTGGTAGTTATTGCAATTCCTTGGTCACCTCTTTTTGATGAAAATAAGATCACTGTTTTGTTGGGTTTGTTTCTTCAAACTGTTAATCTCATCTTTAAGATTTCTTGAGAATCATTTCTTCTGTATCTTCAAGCTTGTGTCATCTTTTCTTCGCTGTATTCTTGATCATTTATAGCCTTCTCTAAAAAAAATAGATCTCTAATTCAGTGAATATTTACTGACAGCTACTTTGAACAAGCCAGAGTAATATAGCCTTAAGGGAGATACAGAAAATAAGTAAGACAGATCTCTTCTTTAAAGGAACTTTACTGCTGGGAAGTTAAACATGTTTTCAGTATTACCTATAATACAAGGCATTATGAAATAAATAATTAGTGGCCTATTTTAAACCAGTTCTTAAATAGGAGGAAGAATATTCATGGATGGAATGGGACATGACAAGCCTATTTTACTTCTCAGATTTTCAGCCAAGTACTAGAATGGCAATTCTGTTTTCGGGCTTATTGATTTTTCTCTATTTCAGATAATAAATTGAGTGAAGCTTCAGGAGGTGGGGTGGAAAATGGAGAACAAAGTGATTTGGAAGACAATAATGAAGAAGAACAGGAAAATGGAGTTATTGGTGCTGTTCCTGTTGATGAAAACCTTTTTACTGGAGAGGATTTGGATGAACTAGAAGAAGAATTAAACACACTTGATTTGGAGGAATGACAGCAAGCAAGTCAGATGAAAATAATTGTCAGCTCAACATAAATTGAAATTGACTACATTAATTATTTTCTCCTGTCTAGCATTCTTAAACAGGATGTTTATGTTTCTCATACTGATTTGGGGAGGGAACTTTTTCCTCCAACCAAAAAGAAAAAAAAAAGAAAAGGAATATTCCCCCAAATCACCTATTCTGACCTTGACCTCACCGCATAGTAAGTTCAGAGTAAGTCATAAGTAATCTGAAATATAATGGTCAAGATTTTGTAAATAATTGAAGTAGGAAGTATAACTGCTTTTTTCCAACTTGTGAGTTTCATTGGGCATGTGTTATTACCAAGTTCAACATACTTATTGAAAATATCCCTCATTTAAGCTGCATCTTTTTCATGAGTGACTTGATTTCCTTTGTATTTATATATATATTAAAAAAAAAAGACTGCCTAAAATAAGAGCTCTGTACTTCATAAATAGACTACTTATGCAGATTCAGTGTTGGGTTTCTTTGAATAGTTAGTCAGATGGACATTAAAGATGCAGGTTCTTTAAACTAACAGCATCGTCTGGAATGCCCTCTGTAAACCGTTTTAAATTTTCCCTCTGCCTTTTTTTGCCAACAAAGTTGTAAATAAAAACCATCAGACGTTAAAATCACAACATGGGCTTTTTATTTTTTATGATTTTATAATTTTTATATAATTCATAAAGTATGTTGGCCATACTGTAGATTTGTATGAAAATTTTTGTGTCAGTTCCTTTTTGGAAACTAAATTTCTTCTAAATAGATTAACAGTAATTAGTAACTCACCTCAACAAATGTAGATCCTCAGGACTATTCTGTTCATCCCGGTATGCAGATTTAAACATAAGCAACTCGGTTCTACTAAGTCCATTACATTAATAAAAATAACCTCCAAGATATCTATTTACTACCTAATCTAAAGTGAAAGTGATAATATATACAAGTGATCTCTTAATCTGTATAAAAACTTTAAACATCAATTCCCATACTTTTAGTTTGTGTTTTAGTTAAATCTTAAGTGCTGCACAATCAGAATACTTAAGGATCTTGCAGTGTACAAATACGGGCAACTTTTACTCATCTTTGACTTCACAAATTAGCATGTCAAAAATAAAGCCACTCATTTTTTTTCTTTTAACAGAGACTGTGATCTTTGAAACTACAAAGGTCCGTGATCTAATTATGCCTAAGAAAGATTTAACCATAAAACTTAAAACTGGATGAACAAGTGAAATAGTAAGAATTGGTTATATCCACAATATCATGAGAATTTGGAAACAGGGCAAAATGATAGTAGCTGTCTTCTTTTCTAAAAGAATGGTGGTGGTAAGGAAACAACTTAGTTCCCTTCAAGTATACCCTGATGATTAGCTGGGAGTCAATCTTGGACTTTGGGAGTATTAGAGCATTATTTCTGAATTTCATAGAATTAAAACTAGATTTTTCAGCAATAGGAAAATGTAAAACCATCATCAGTGTTTCTCAGTGAATGGTTTTAATTATCCATAAACATTATGGTGAGACAGACAACCTTAGTACAAAATGTTTATCCAAATAACATTTACCTACTTCTACCTTGTATAAATTATGAATGTTCAGAAGTAAAACAATACTTCAAATGGCAACTGTATCATTGTTAATGATTCACATTGGGTATAGTTGAAAGAAATTAATAAAAAATACTGTGGTATGGTAGAAGGAGGACTGGCTCTAAAGTCACAAGGGTATAGCTTCAAATCCCTCCTTTGACATAAAACTGTGTAACTTTGTCATTTATTTTCCGTGGTGCTCATTTTCCTCATCTGTAAAATGAGAATTGGGTTTGCATGGCCTCTGAAGACCCTTCCACCTCTTAAATATTTGATCCTGTGAATTACACCATTTGCTTTGCTGTTAACTATTCGTGCAGCTCCTCTTAAAGCAGATCACTTCATTTCTCTTGAGTCATTTTCTGTTAAACATGAGGGATGCATTAGATTAATCTTTTGAGGTCCTTTGCATAAAATTAATTCTATCTAAAAAGTGCTATCATTGGAATTTGTCAAATCTTGTGACAACACGGGCCATGCTTATAAGGACTGAATTCATTTCTTCTCGTCATAGTGAAAAAGTATATTTAAAGCTCTTTATGTGGAGAATCAAAGTTTCTAAAATTTATATTTATATATATATATATATGCATGCCTTAACTTTTCCTTATCCAGGACCCTGATAGCTTTTTGAAAATGTTTATTGCATCATTATTATTAAATAACACTGAATTTTTAATAATTATTTTCAAAACTTTAAGAACCTTGATCATTGGGGTTAAGGAGGAGAGGTAACTGATTTTTTTTCTCCTTCCTTTGTCCACATTTTGTAAACTGTCTAAAGATCTTTCACAGGTTAAATCAAGAAGTGAAAGATTACACTGTCTTTGACTTTGGTTTTTGCTGCATTAATATAGGCCAGTATAAATGCCAAAATAAGGTGACACATTTTGATGACATAATTCAAGTTTAATTCTCTGGTCATAAATATATTGATAGTGCCTTAAAACCAATATATGATTTTCAAAATCATCAAATATTTAGCTACTAATAGATTGTAGTGTTAAATTATCTTGTTGATATTTTAGAAAGATACCTCTGAAGTACCTGAGTAAAAGAAAGAAAATATTTCCAGTATTAAATATTTATCCACATGTAATTGACTGTGAGTCCTCTGAAACAAGTTAATTTATTTCCCCCACTTTTGCTTCTATCAATAGAAGACATATACATGGGAAATGCAAAATTATTTTGCTCAGGCTGCTAATGGTACAGTGAATAGAACACTGGGTTTGGAGTCAGACAAAGTTTGAATTTTCCCTCAGTTAACTCTGATCTTGGGCTAATCTGTTTGCCTCAGTTTCCTCAACTGTAAAATGGAGCTAATAAAAGTACCTATCTCATTGAGTTGTGAACATCAATTGAGATAGCATTTGTGAAAAGTATTTAGTATTAGTGCCTAGGACATAATAGGCATTGTAATAAATGCTTATTCTTTTATTCTCTTTCCCATTTTAATATTAACAAGGGGGGAAAAAAATGAAAAAGATCCTCCAAAGTATAGCAATGGTACATGTTAAGACCAGAGAGAAATTACTTTTGGATTATATCTACACTGGTTACCTTCCATTTGTTCAGATAATTATGAGTTAATGCTGCTTTTTGAAACTTTTAACAGCTAACTCATTTTTTCTTGTTCACAAGCCATTTAATATGTTCTGTAAGTTATCTTTTTCACTCTTGACAAAGGAGAGAATGCCTTTGATGTGAATTCAGTCATATGAACTTGGTTTATATCAAAAAAAAAGTTTGTGATTTAGCTGTCTTTATCCTTAGACTTTTTTATTGTAAAATAGACTAGAACTATAAATAACATGGACATTTTATTGGAATTTGGTTTCTTAGATTTGTGTAAGATGCAGTCATTTTTCCAAAAGTTTGCAAATACTTAGTATCTATTACATCAGCTTTAATACTCTGTTTGGCTTGTTTGTTGTAAAGTCACTATTTTCTAGAACAGGTTTTGCAGGTTATTTTTATTTTTGTTGTTTATTTGGTAAACCACTTGTGAAAATGTTAAGTGTTTCAATATAGCTACAGTATGGATTTTATTCTACCTTTGCAGATGTAGTTAATTCACCACTATCAGAAAAAAAAAGGAATGACTGGCTCACTATTATGTATTCATAATTGTTTCAACTTAATTTTTTGGTCATTGGATTTGTCAACCTAAGTTTATTCTGTTAATGATTTAGAGCAGCGGTATCAAGCTCAAATAGAAATGGGGTATAGAGATTCATAACTAAAGATCCTTAGAAGTAACATTCTGCCTTAATTTTGAAATGCAATGTTTGTTATCTATTTTTATTGTATTTTCATTTATATTAAATATTTCTCAATTATATTTTCATCTAATTGAGCCCACACTGTGCCATATATTTGACATTTCTAAGTATGGTGCTAACAAGTTGAATGGAATTTACGAATTTGTAGCTGGAAGCAACTTCAGAAAGCAAAGATTATCTGGTTTGTCCAAATTCATGTGGTAGTTAATTAGTATCAAAACTTACTGGGTTTGGTTACCTTTCAAACCAGTTAATTTCTCACTGTAAAACAACCTCATAGTCACAAACTATTCAATTTGTAGCCCATGACTTTAAGGCAGTAATCTTTCAACAGATATGTGTGAGAGACCCCTTACCACTCTTAAGTATATTTCGGGATCTTTTTCATTGACAAAGTAATGTCTTCCATAATAAATATTTGACTGTTGACTACCTTCTCCTCCTTAATATTCTCTTCTCCCATAGCCTCCCTTTACTCTTCCTAGTTCTTTTCCTTTGTGTTTTTTCCACTGAAAGTACTGAAAAGCAGGTTTCCTTTTCTTAATCTTGCCCTATTCTTTACAGTCATCTTTCTGTACTTTGTCTTGATCTCATCCGTGCCCAAGACTTCCAAGAATATTCATCACCTATCACATAATTGCCAGGTATCTATTTCTTAGACTTTTCTCTCAGCTCCATTTTCATTTTTCTCAGTTGAATGTTTCCACTTAAAGACTATCCAAAGTTTAATAATTCTTCTGTCTTTCCCTCAGCATCTCAACCATCTTTGAGTTTCTTCTTCCTCACCCAAAGATCTAGTCAGTTGCCAAGTCTTTTCAGTGTTTCTAATTTTCCAATCCTGTCTCCCTTCTATTCAAAAACCTTCCTTAGTTTACTACTGCTTGCCAAATGAAATATATTCTTCTGATTCTGGCATTCAATACTTTCACAGCTGACTCCAATCTATATTTCTAGTACCTCTCATATTATTCTCATTCATTTAGCTGAATCTATTATTTCTCCATAATCCTTTTCCTCCAGCAATCAAAGTTGAAACGGAGTTACATATTTCTCCACAAATTTCTCAGTATTTTTCTTGAACCTCTCCTTGATTTCTCTAATAATTGTATCGTGGTTTATGTTTGTTGTGTTCTCTGTCCCCTTTCCCTTTTAGATTTTAAGGTATATAGCATGTCTTCATAGAGCTAAATGCTTTCTGAATCTAATTCAGTTGAATTAGGAAAAAAATGCAAGAAAGTTCTAGATGTTAAAGCAGAAATGATTAATTAGGTTGTTTGCTAGGAGTTTTAGTTTAAAAAGTGGTTCATTTTATACTCTTAAATGCATAATTTTAAAAAATAAATTATTAGAAGACCTTACAAGTTAATATAATTCAATAATCATGATTAACTTCTCAGTGAAGTTTAACATCCTTCATTGGATTGAATCTGCCACCTTGGTCTTAGTCTAGTCCTATAATTAGTTGATTCTGAATAACAGTTTAGTTAATGAACATTGTACTAATCCAAATGGGAGCTACATATTTTCTCCAAATCTAGCTTGTGTAAAATTAGGGTACACTCTACAATTGTTTTTGGTTTTTTAATATTTTCAGAGATATTTCATTTTCAAAATCTCTGTTAAGACAGTAATTACCACCATTGGCCTTTCACAATTAACCTTTAGAACATTCCAGTTTTGATATTTACTTTGCTAGCTATACATATCTCATTTCTATTCAATATTTCAATTCTTCCATCTGTGTATATACTAAGAAGCACAAAACTAGCTCTCCAGTCAAGTCTGTTAATTCTTTGTTGTTGGAGCAAGCAGTACACTAAGATTTAAGCAATTTCGTTGTAGTTGTATATGATTTGGGTAGTACTTGACCTTAATGATCCTTATTCTCTACATTATCATAATGTATATCCATGTGCCATATCCTAAAGAAACTTGTGAAATTCCAGGTATGTGAATAGTTTAAAGCTTTTAATAATGTTACCTGCATTTGCTATACTTTAAGTTGTCAGAATAACCACAATTTGTAAAGATTTCAAGTAACCTGGATCAAAGCTTATTTTCAGGTTGTGAATGATTGTAAATGCATATTTTGTTAATAAAATATTTTTTCATAGATGAGATTCATTCTACAGAGCCATTTGAGTACAAGACAAACAGAACATTTATGCATATTAGGAAGAGACTTTATATTTGAATATCTGGTGAATGAAAAGAAAATGGTAGATAATTGTATAGAATGTTATATCATGACTAAGTGATTCAATTCCCAAATTTTAGAAAGTCAACTGACGGTAGAGTTATGCATAAATGAAACATTTGCAGTAATTTGAGTTATTTGTGACTTAATTAACCAATTAGATACTTTAGGGCCAAATTATAGCAGGTACCCAAGAAACTGATTCTTTAATACATTTCTCTTAGCACCATTAAACTGCCTTTTCCCTACTTTATACCTGCTACAAAATTGAAGCTAGCAAATTAAATTGTTAGTTTTCTTACCATTTACCTAAAAAAATCAAATACATCATTGTATCTTCAAAGTGAGCTTGTTAACCTGACTTGAAAGAGAATATAGACTTTCAAAACCTTGAAGTAATTTCTTTGTGATAATGCCAGAGACAATATTTCATTTATTGGTGTTGTCATTGTCAATCTATGACTGAACATACTTTGTTTTACATAACAGAAAAATAAAATGCTGCAGAATAAAACTTTGGCTTCCCTGACCTCTAGCCTTCCTAAAACTGCAAACTTCTGGTAGTAGCTTCTACCCAGGAATACCTTGCTCCCTATCCCCCCCCCAAAAAAAAGACTTTGAATTGAATAATCAAACTGGGAAGAGTTGAAAATTACATCTGATGTGTTACAGGAGGTCACTTTGTTTCAGAGGAAGAAAAATTTATTTTTATGATTTAGATAAAGCTAGAAAATGCAGAAGAAAAAGAGTAAAAATTCTAAGTATTAGCTGTGGAGGAAGTGTACAAGAGAGCCAATGAAGAAAAGACTGAAATTAAAGAAAAGGAGTGGTTGGTAGCCAGTGGTCACATGAATCTTACTGTTGCCTATAAGGGCAAAAAATAAACCACACTGAAATCATAATTAACCTCTTTAACAGATAAGGAGGTGAGAGTAGTGTGGAGGATGTAAACAGAGAGAAAACCTTTTGGACTTGCAGTTCTTAGACAGATGGATATCTCTAAAGTAAGATCTGACCATATCATATTAAAAAACTTAAGTGGTTCTCTATTATCTCTAGAATAAAATAAAACCTGTCATTTAAAGCCCTTGACTATCTGGGTCCCAATTACCTTTACAAACATTTATTTTGGTGCACTGGTTTATCAGCATTCCTTATAAAACACATTCCATCCAATGGATAGTCTTTTTACAAGCTCTCTCCATATTTGAAATATCCTCCTTAACCTTTATTTACCCTAGAAACAATTGGGAGTCACTGAAGTTTCTTGAGCTGGTGAATGATCTGATTAGACAGCCTTTAGCAACATCAGTGTGGCAGATGGATTAGAGGAGACTGGGATTAGTTAGAAAACAGTTGCAGTGGGATTGAGGGAAGAATTGACAGCTGAAAGGCAAAATGGAATCAGGAAATCTAGCCTTAATACACCCAGCAGTCATTTAACCTCCCTTTGACTCAAAAAAAAAAATATATATATATATATACACATACATATACATATACATATACATATATATATATATATACATATACATATATATCCAAGGTGAACATGTTCAACCTGACTTGAAAGAGGCTATTAGCTTTCAGAAGCTTGAAATGGCTTTTTTGTGATAATAATGGAGACTTGCTTTTAGTGATGAAGTCCAGTTAATGTATTAATTATGCCATTGTGAGCAAAATAACGAGACTGAATGATGAGAAATTTTGAATAACAGGAAGGGAATTGAGGGTGTTCCTGAATCAAGCAGGCTTAGAATTGAGACTGGGAGCTTTAAGAGAAAGGACAAGATCAGGAGCAATCATATTTAGAAATTTGTAGGGAGTCTACTGTAGAATTCTCAACATCAGGGACACAGCTGAGAATATGTTGTATAAATTTGTTTTGGGTGAAAACTCAAATTTTGTGACTTTCTCTGAAGATATTTAATAAGCAAGAGGCAAAAGAAATTGTAGAAATAGAATGAATAATGAGTTTCCTAATCACCTTGATTTGTTTGAGCTTCTTATCCAAAAGAGGCTGAAATAACCTGGGAATGATAATCATCAATCAGGAGGTAGAATGAGTTTTGCTGGAATTGGTATACCAATTATCCTTTGCAGTGTCTGCTGGGTGAATCCAGAGCACCCCTGCTACACTAGGAAACACAGGACCAGCTCTAACTTAGCATCCCTTAATATACAGAGCTTGCACAAACATCCTAGTACCAAGTACTCAGTATTCCTCCTGTTTTTCCTTTTTTTGATGTAAAACCATAGAAAGCACTCTCTAAACCCCTCATCTTTGAAACAGCAAACTAGATTCTACTGTTTCCCCTTGTGTGTGTGTGCTGTACTTGCCCAATAAATGCTTCCTTATTTTGCACTTGAGCTGTGCCTCTGATTCCTCTGTTGAACTGTGCCTCTGTTCCCTCTGTTTAGGCGGACGCTGTACCACAATTAGATTGCATTTCAGATGGAGAGTGTTAATCAGCTTTTTAGCTCATTTCTCATACCATTAACCCTACTTTGCACAATAAATTTAAGAAGCCAAAACATGTATAGTTTAAACAGAAAAATTTTATTTCAGAAATATAATTGACAAAAAAAGACAGGAACATTGACCTGATGGTGCTTGGCTAACAGAAGTTATTGGATGTGTAGCCAGTCTTCCCCAACCCAACTGCTTTCCTAGAGAAAAGTCATTACAAAGTCAACACTATCCTAAAGAGAAATGTGTACCATTTACAAGTCAAAGTCTAAGTAAAGTGGAAGTACATAGACTAGATTCCATAAAGGCGGTCTGGGGATAAGGGAAATTTGGAAGTAGAGCTGAGTTAACTTATATGAAACTTTTATTTATTTATTTATTTATAACATTTTTATATTTTATATATATATATATTATCATATTTATATCATTTACATTTTATTACAATTTATATCATTTACATTAAATGTTTTCTGATACATAGGATATAATATCATCACTAGCACTGAAATTTTCTCATAGGACTTCTATTCCATGGAATAAATTTTCAGAAGTTATTACATAGCCAAAATATTCCAACTTTTCCTTTTAAGATCAGGATAGTTTGATCAAATATCCAGACAAGAATCATAATTATATGAAATCTATAAAAAACAAGCAGTAATATCTAAGGCATTTGTCGAAATGAAAAAAGCCAAGGAAACATTTAGAGAACATGGGCTTAGCCAGTACAAAAATAGACATTGAATACAATAGGCAGCATCAAGATGACAGAAGCCAGGAAGCTGCCTGAATTTTTCCCAGTTTTCCTCTGAAACAACTTTAAGTGAAGCCTCTAAACAGACAGAATCAACAAAAAACATGTAGTGAAACATTTTTATTAACTGAAGAAATCTTGAAGGGACTTAAGGAAAGGTCTGTCTCACTTAAGCAAAAGGGGAAAGCAACCCTAGGTAGACAGGGTGCAGAGAATCCAGTGGGAAAAGAGCTGCTGTGTGCAGATCAAGAACCATGGCCCCTGGGTCTCCTGCACAACAGGTAAGGAGCTAGCCACTAGTACCTGACACCCCATTGAGTAAAACCAGTGACCAAAACCCTGGCCCCTGGCACAAGAAACTTGGTATCAGTGCAGTAATCAAGGACAATTTTAGGGTATCTGTGATGGAGAATATCATCTGTATCCAGAAAAGGAAGGAGTTTAAACAAAGACCAAAGACTATTACCTTCAATTTTAAAAAAAAGTTTTCTTATGTACTACACAATTTTGCTGTCACTAATATTTTTTCCCTCAAGGACATGATTTTTTTTTCTCTCAATACATTCAATTTTGATTAATACATAGCATGGAAAAACAAAGATTATCAGACTGCCTTCTGTGGCAGGGAGAGGGTGGGGAAAATATGTAAAATTCAAAACCTTACCAAAAAATGATAGGTGAATACTTGGAAAACAAGTAAAATATTTTTTAAAAAAGCTTGAGATGTACCCCATGTACCCCAGCAAACCTCAACAAAAAGTAAAAAACACGAACTCTTAACCATAGAAAATGACCAGGAAGATCAAAATGCCATCTCAGAAAAGGAATCAAAATGCCTACATGTGAAACCTCAAAGGAGATTGTGAATTACTTTTAAGTACAAAATGTCCACTTGGAAGAACTCAGAAGGGAATTTAAAAATCAAGTAAGGTGGAAGAAACATTGGGGAAAGAAATGAGAGGTTATGCAGGAAAATTATGAAAAATTCAAAAAGGAAGCACAAAAAATTTTCCTGAAAAATAGACACAAAAGCTAACTGAAGAAAACATAGCCTTAAAAATTAGAATTGGGCCACATGAAAGTTAATGACGCTTAAGACATCAAGAATCATCAAACAAAATCAAAAGACTGGAAAAATAGAAGAAAATGTAAAGTATCTGATAGGAAAAAAATAACTGATCTGAAAAATAGATCCAGGAAAGATAATTTAAGAGTTATTAGACTACCTGAAAGACATGATCAAAAAAATGACTGGACAATATATTTCAGGAAATTATCAAGGAAAATTACCCAATAGAAATAATTTTAAAACTAGTATTTCTGACAAAGGACTCATTTCTAAAATATACAGAGAACTGAGTCAAATTTTAAACAAAAAACAAAAAAAACAAGCCATTCCCCACTTGACAAATGGTCAAAAGATATGCAAAGGCAATTTACAGATGAGGAAATCAAAGTGATCCTCAGTCATGAAAAATTGTTCTAAATCATTACTGATTAGAGAAATGCAAATTAAAGCATCTCTGAGGTACCACTTCACACCTCTCAGACTGGCCAATATGACCAGAAAGGACAATGATCAATGTTGGAAGGGATGCAGGAAATCTGATACACTAATACATTGTTGGTGGAGCTGTGAACTCATCCAACCTTTCTGGAGAGTAGTTTGGAATTATGCCCAAAGGGCAATAAAAATGTGCATACCCTTTGATCCAGCAGTACCACTACTGTGTCTATACCCTGAAGAGATCATGAAAAAGGGTAAAAACATCACTTGTACAAAAATATTTATAGCAGCCCTGTTTGTGGTGGCAAAGAATTGGAAATTAAGTGAATGTCCATCAATGGGAGAAATGGCTGAACAAAATTGTGTTATATGTACATTATGGAACATTATTATTGTTCTGTTAGAAACCAGGAAGGATGGGCATTCAGGGAAGTCTGGAAGAATTTGCATGAATTGATGCTGAGTGAGATGAGCAGAACCAGAAGAACATTGTACACCCTAATAGCAACATGGGGGTGATGATCAACCTTGATGGACTTGCTCGTTCCATCAGTGCAACAATCAGGGACAGTTTTAGGGTATCTGCAATAGAAAATACTTCTGTATCCAAAGAAAGAATTATAGAGTTTGAAGAAAGACCATGACTATTACCTTTAATTTTAAAAAAAGTTATCTTGATGTAATTTTGCTGTCATACTTTATTTTTTTTCCTTAAGGATATGATTTTTTTTCTCTTATCACATTCAGCTTAGATCATTGTATACCATGGAAACAATGTAAAGACTAACATACTGCCTTCTGTGGGGGTTGGGGGAGGGAAGCAATATTAGGAGGAAAATTGTAAAATTCAAAATGAATAAATAAATCTCCTTAAAAAAAAACTACCAGGGACAGCTAGGTGGCATAGTGGATAAAGCACCAGCCTTGGAGTCAGGAGTGCCTGGGTTCAAATCCGGTCTCAGACACTTAATAATTACCTAGCTGTGTGGCCTTGGGCAAGCCACTTAACCCCATTTGCCTTGCAAAAACCTAAAAAAAAAAACTACCCAATAAAATAGACTTAGAATGAATCCAACTCTTGAAAGAAATCCAAAAATGAAAATTCCAAAGAATATTATAGCCAAATTTCAGAATTATCAGCTCAAGGAAAAAATAGTGCAAGCAGCCAGAAAGAATATTCAAATACCAATGAGTCACAGGCACAATCACATTATAGGACTGAAAGGTCTGGAATATGATATTCAGTAAGGTAAAGGAGCTTGGATTAAACCAAGACTCAATTACCCAGAGAAATTGTACATACTCTTTGAGAAGAAAAGATGGACATTCAATGAAAGAGGGAACTTTCAAACTTTCCTGATAAAAAGACTAGAGCTAAATAGAAAATTTGATCTTCAAATACAAGACTTAAAAAGATACAAAGAAAAAAGGGAAACAACAGGGAAAAAAGGTTATTCAATAAGTTAGTTTATTCCCAACAAGGGAAGATAATACTTGTAAATCTTGAGCATTGTATTTTTATTAGAATAATTAGTATATTTAGAGAGTATGGGGTTAAGTTGATTTTGATGTGATGATATTAAAAAGAATAAGACACAAGAAAAGAATTGTGCTGGAAGAAGGTGAACACAAAATAGGGTAAATCACATCACAGAAAGAAGCACAAGGAGCCTATTATAATAGAAGGGGAAAAGGGAGGGGGGGGTGATCACTGATTAAACTCTTCATCAATTTCACTCAAAGAGGAATAACACTCAAAATTGGGTTTACAAATTTATCTTATCCTAAAGGAAAGTAGGAGGAGAAAGGGGAAAGGAAAAAAAATGGACTAATAGAAGGGAGTACAGTTTGTGAGAGGTAATAAAAGCAAAATACTGATGAGGAGGGTTAGGGTGAAAGAAAAGTATAAATGGGGGAAAATAGCATGGCAGAAACCAGAGTTAATAATCATAACTGAATGTGAATTCAATGAACTCGTCCCTAAAACAGAAGTGGATTAAAAAACAGAATCCTACAATATATTGTTTAGAAGAAACAAATGTGAAGGGCGGCTAGGTAGCATAGTGGATAAAGCACCGGCCTTGGAGTCAGGAGTGCCTGGGTTCAAATCCGGTCTCAGACACTTAATAATTATCTAGCTGTGTGGCCTTGGGCAAGCCACTTAACCCCATTTGCCTTGCAAAAACCTAAAAATAAAAAAAAAGAAACAAATGTGAAGCAGAGAGACACAGATAAAGGTAAAAAGCTGGAGCAAAGTATTAAGCTTCAACTGAAGTTTTCTTTTTTTAAAGGGGGGTGGTTAGGTGACACAATGGATAGAGAACTGGCCCTGGAGTCAGGAGTACCTGAGTTTAGATGTAACCTCAGACACTTAATAATTATCTGTGTGGCCTTGGACAAGCCACTTAACCCCATTGCCTTGCAACAAAACTTAAAAAAAAGTAGTTTGGATCTTGATCTCAGACAAAGCAAATGCAAAAATTGACCTAATTAAATGAGATAGGGAAGGGAACTACATTTTGCCAAAAGGCACAATGAAGGAATAGCTATAGTATATATACACATATGTGTGTGTGTGTGTGTGTGTGTGTGTGTGTGTGTGTATGAACAAGTGGTATAGAATCCAAATTCTTAAATGAGTCAGAGGAAGAAATAGACAGTAAAAATAGACTATTAGGGAATCTCAACCTCCCTCTCTCAGAATTAGATAAATTTAACTACAAAATAACCCAAAAAGTTAAGGAAGTAAATAGTATTTTAGAAAAGTTAGATATGGTAGGCCTCTGGAGAAAGTTGAAAGGAGAAAGAAAGGAATATACTTTTTTTCTCAGGGATACACTGACCATATATTAGAGCACAAAAGTCTCACAACCAAATGCAGAAATAATAAATATATCTCTCAGATCATGATGCAATAAAAATGATATGTAATAAAAGGACCCTGGAATAATAGAATAAAAATTTAATCCAGACTAAATAACCAAGTCCTAAAGAATAAGTAGGTCAAACAACTTATCATAGAAACAATAATTTCATCCAAGGGAATAACAATAATGAGATATAATACTAAAACTTAGGGATGCAGCCAAAGCAGTGCTTAAGGGAAATTTTTTTTATCTCTAAATGTTTACATGAATAAATCAGAGAAAGAGGAGATCAATGAATTGGGCACACAACAAAAAAAATACAAAACAATTTAAAAATCCCAATTAAAAATTAACAAAAAAATTAAAAATCCTGAAAATGAAAGGAGAGATTAATTAAATTGAAAGTAAGAAAATTGGGGGCAGCTAGGTGGAGCAGTGGATGGAGCACTGGCCCTGGAGTCAGGAGTACCAGAGTTCAAATCTAGCCTCAGACACTTAAAAATTATCTAGCTGGCCTTGGGCAAGCCACTTAACCCCATTTGCATTGGGGAAAAAAAGGAAAGAAAAGGAAAAAAAGAAAGTAAGAAAACTATTGAACTAATAAATAAAACTTATGAAAAAACAATAGAAAAACATTTGATTAATTTGGTTTTTAAAAAAGAAAGAAAATTAAATTACTAATATCTAAATTGAAAAAGGTAAATTTCACCACCAATGAAAAGAAAAATAAAGCAATAATTCAGAGCTTTTTTGCTCAACTTTTTGCAAATAAATCTTAACAATCTAAGTGAAATGAATGAATATTTAAAAATTATAAATTGTCCAGATTATAATAAAGAGGAAATAAAATTGAACAAAGACATCAACAAAATCCCTAAGAAAAATTCTCTAGGACAAGATGGATTTATAAGTGAATTCTATCAAATGTTTAAGGAACAATCTTAATTCTATATAAACTACTTGGAAAAAATAAAGAATTAGTCTTACCAAATTCTTTTTATGACATAATGTAGTGCTGATACTTAAACCAAGAAAGAAAAGTATAGATCAATTTCCCTAATGAATATGCAAAAAAGAATAAAATAAGGGGCAGCTAGGTGGCACAGTGGATAGAGCACCGGCCCTGGAGTCAGGAGAACCTGAGTTCGAATCCAGTCTTGGACAATTAATAATTACCTAGCTGTGTGACATTGTACAAATCACTTAAACCCATTACCTTAAAAAAAAAACCCAAAATGCAAACTGGTTTGACTTACTGTGTTATCTTGGGCAAATCACTTACACCTGTTTGTCTTAGTTTCCTCATCTGTAAAATGAGCTGGAGAAGTTAACAGCAAACCACTTCAAGAACTGCCTATAAAACTCTGAATGGGATCATGAAGAACATCAACTGAACAACAAGCATAAGCCATAGAGATAAGAGTTTTATTTTGTGTTGGGACTATGTCCTGACTTTTCCATGGGCTTGTAATAGAACTTTCTTAAATTTGCACTAACAAATCCCAGGAAGATTTTTTTTTTACAGGAGGTAGGTGGTATATATCTAGACTTTAGAATACGAAATTTTGTATATTTATGTTGCATTTTTGGTATAGTTATTTATTCTCTATAAAGGAATTTCTTTTTTTTTTTACTTTTTTTGATTATTTGCAAGGCAATGGGGTTAAGTGACTTGCTCAAGGTCACACAATTGGGCAATTATTAAATATCTGAAGCTGTTTTTGAACTCAGGTCCTCCTGATTCCAAGACTGGTGCTCTTTCCACTGTGCCACCTAGCTGCCCCCATAGAGGAATTTCTATAGTCTTGTCCCATCTTACTAGAACCACTTTTTTGTTGATTCCATATGAAAAAAATATACATTAGTCAAGGTTATAGTTCCTATAAAGAGAAAACTCTAATCCCTTCACTAATGATTTTAGAAGTTTAACTGTGCTATACTAAGTTTAGATTATACAACATAAAATTTAACTGGTGCCACTTAAAACATTTTAAAATCCAGAAGTTAATCAAAATTCTTTCCAGCTGCACTTTCTATTTTTTTATCACAATAATTTGGCTAAATGCTGGACAAGAAATAGAACCAGGCAGGCAGTTGAAGAACAAGAGCAAAAGTTTATTATAGTGGCAGGAGTAGGTGAGAAAAGGAAAGCTAGGGCAATAAGGGGGCTAATTATGTCACAATAGAATCAGTTAAGGGAATTGAGACACTTAGAGAAAAAGGAGACTGAGAAGGAGTAGTGAGTGACAAGCTCAATAATTGTATTTAAATACAGAAAAAAAATTCACAATCATGCATTTTCTACCCCCTGAAACCCTCTTTCTCATTCCCATTCCACTTCAATGCTCTTTTCCCTTTGACTCTGTCCTTTTACTTTATCTTCTGAAATTCTCAATTTATATTTCACAACTTTATTTTAGACCTCTTCCTGTCACAGTTTCTGTGCTCTGGCTCTCAAATGTTAGTTTCCTCAAATATCCTAACCTGCCAGTTCCTCAATCTGTAGTTTCCATTAACTGCTCACTCCACCTCAGCACACAGTCATTTCCTTGATTTGACTAGACCATCACACTCAAGTGTTCCACTTTCCAGATTAAGAATTCAAATTCTTTTATCACTATGCCCTCCCATTTCATATCTCTTTCTCTACCTTATCCCCAAACCTATTTGTTCTTGCTATAGCCTATAATCTCCACCCCTCACTCATTTACCCAGGTCACAATCACACATGCTCTGACTACACACTTCTCCAAATCTCAAACTGTTAGTGAAATAGTTAAATTCTATATCATGAATGTCCAATCTTTTAACTTTTCTGGGCCACATTGCCCTACAAAAACTTGTTAAGGATTTGCATATAGAACTAAATATTTATTTATGACTGCAATGTAATACATATTACCAATGTATATAATAATAAAATGTAGCAATGTAATAAAGTATAAAAAAGATAATGTGTATGATAATAAAGCATTTACTTTTTTAAAGGAAATATCAATATAAATTTAATTGGGGGTTATTTTATTTTTTCCAATCATATGTAAATATGGTTTTCAACATTCATTCTTTGCAGGCTTTTGAGTTCGACATTTTTCTGTCTTCCCTTGCCATTCCCCATGATGGCAAGCAATCTGATATAGATTATATATGTAAAATCATGTAAAACATTTACTTTTTAAACAAAAAATAAGAACATGACATTTTTAATGTGAATACTAATCCTGCTTTTTCAATACCAGTGTATCTATATCTGGTTTAATAGAGGCTGTAGCAATGCAAAGAATATTTTCAAAATGCTTGTCTGAAATTTTTGTTCTTTTTTTACTTTTTTGTATGCTTTAACCAAAAACTCCAACAGTCTGTGAGATGCACAGTTTTAGTTATGTTATGTGAAAAGTTAAGCCGTTCTATGATGTTATTATGTTGGCACATGTGATCACCTGTTCTTTCATTTTTGGTTATGTGATGCAGGGTTCATGAATGGGCTTAGAGGCCCATGGACCACAGGATGGACACATCGTCAATTCATGAACCCCTTGCTTCTTAGTCCTATCTCACTCATTTTATGTCTTGCTAAATCATGACCCTGGATAATACCCACCATTTGGCTCCTCTGTTCCTACATCATATACTATTAAACTGATCTAGAAGAATTTATGCAACTGGACCAACTGGGTCCACTACAATTTTATATTACCTAATCTTAACTGAGGTCTTTGCTGCCAAGGAAATCCTTCCTTAATTGTTTCTCTCTTCCACTCTTCCAAAACTTTTCTTCTCAAAAAAAAGGTGTAAGGAAGGAACCAAGCATTTATTGAACTCCTCCTATGTGCAAGGTGCTTTACTATTATCATTTCATATGATCCTCACAACAGTGCTGAGAGGCAAGTGCTATTATTTTTCAAATTTTACAGTTGGGTTAGTCCAGGACATCTGGGTGGTACAGAGGATTCGTTGAAAAGTATGTTGAATTCCATCTTCTCATAAGTTTTCACCTATATTTTCAAATTCAAGAAGTGCTATTCTCAAAGGAAAGAAGAATTTACATTATATTTGAGAACTAATAAAATAAAAAAGATGCATCCTTGACCCCCATACAATGATTAGTTCTTCAGTGTATACATGCACTTTTCTAAGGCAGGAAATATAGCTATGGATAATTATAAGAAACATTTCCACCATGATGTCATTTTTTCAGTCTGATAAATTGCCCCTTTGAAAGATTTGTTTATTAATTATAAGACCTAACTGATAAGTGAATCAATAAATCTTCCTTTATTGAATAGTGGGGAAAAAAGAATCCTTTCTGGAACATCATAACCCTAAGACAGCTTTAATCAAAATTAAAGATTGCTCCACAGGTTAAAACGCCAGGGCTATATCTTGATCTGATGCTTTATACCTACCCACCCTTCTTGCTTTTTCCTTTTGAATATACAGCATAAAACTTAAAAATACTTAAAGAAGTCAGCTAACATGTTTCCTCTTGGGAGTTGCCAAATGATAACAAACTTCTGTTGTATTTTGGAAAAGTTGGAGATTCCTGAATTTCTTAAAATGTCAGTATTATTTGTATTACTAAAAGGCTTTGTAATCAACAATCTAATTATTCACTAAAAGCTTTAATATTATGCAAATCATGTAATTAATACATTTTATAGGATCATTAGAAAACTCCTTTCTTAATAAAGACTAAGCTGATTTCTTAAATTATATTTGTTTCTACATTGAATTTTCAAATCATTTCCATAATTTTCAGTTTCAAAAATTCTTAATTTGAAAAATCAATTGTATATGTAGTATGGAAGAAATAAATATTCACCAAAAATTTTCTTTCCCCAATTTACCTCTTATTATAGGAGGAAGAAGTAATCATAATATCTTTTTTTATACATTTAAAAAAATCTTTAAACCTCAGATAGTATTATAACCAGTTTTAATAGATCTTATGTAATTTCATTTTATCAACCTTTAAGAAACTTTTTTTCTTACAAATGGCAAGTTTTGGTCATAAAGTTATACTCTGAATAAGTTATATAGGATTCAAAGTCAATATTTCTTTCAGATTTAGCTACCACTTCATTGGTGGTACAAAGAATTTAGGCATAGTGCTTTGACCAAACTTACTGTCTTGCAAATGAAAATAAGACAAATAAGAAAAAGCTTAAATGCATGACTATTGGATGAATGCTTTCTGAAGACTATAAGGTACTGAACTAATTCAAAAAGCCTATACATCTTTTTTTGTCTTCCAAATTTTACCTAAATAAAAAAAAAATCAGAAAACTTAAGGCAGACATGAACTGTCAGAACTTGTCCTTCAGCTGACAATTCAAAGCATATCAAAGGATACAAGCCAGTAGTATTTCAGGGGCTTTGACAACAGGTTTGCTAACAGGTTTTTTTTCCTTGTGCTGGTATTTGCATATGTATTGAATATTGTATAATATGCTATTTGACCAAAAGACATTATAATAATGTCAAAGAGTAAAGTGAGCACACACAGCTGTGAGACATAAAGAAAAACAATTTTAACAATATTTACTTTTGACTGTAAAGTAGGTCTACATGATGTAGCTCTACAGGTTTCCTCAAATACAAAATTTTCTATTTTAAAAATGAAATACAAGTTAATTTATAGGTTTTTACAGAAAAGTGATTTATACATTTTATATTAAAAAATAAATGAATTTTAGAGGTTAGAAGTATTCGTTTGTGAGCTGACTCAAATGACTTTATAGAATTTTATACTTTTCAATTATTAGCTCCCAAAGTTCTCTGAGAATATTTTTAAAGTAGATATCAGTTGGGGTTTGCACTGAAGAAATATACATTAACAGAAACATTTTTAGTTTGGAAATACTTGAATGAGTCCTACTTCCTGTAGAAGTTTGGGGGATTTTACATTATGTTAAATCCTATGTGATTCTTTCTACAATATTCTGTCTATTCACAGGGGACTTACATATGTGGTTTCTAGTCTAGGTATATACTGAGGTCCATAATAAATGGAGCTTGGCTAATTTTGCAAGTACTCTCAAAAGCTCAATGCTGAAAGGAGGACCTCAGAGCTAACTTGGTTAGCTGGTCTAACTGGTACCTAAGTAAAATTCCCTCTACAATGTATCCAACAAATCGTCACTGAGCCTTTCTTTAAGGATTTCCAGTGAGAGAGAATATAGCACCATTCAAAGCAAATCAGTAATCCTTTTCAAAAGTAATTGTTAGGAAATTTATCTTTACATCAGGCTTAACTTGTGACTCCCTGTTCCTTCTCCCATGGCTCCTAATTCTATACTTCTGGAGTCAGTCAGAGCAAACCTAACTACCTTCCATGTAGTCTTTCAGTTATCATATTTTCAGTTATCATCATTTTTCCAAAGCAAACCTCTCCAGTATTGCAATCAATGCTCATATGCCTTAACAACTGAAGTTTTTCATGATCTTTCTTGTCAACATTCAATATGAGAGATTTAAGATAGCCAAAAGATATATTTTATTTAACTCTAAAGAAGTATTAATATTTCCTGGTCATAAAGTTATTTGATGAACATTTTTTCCTCTTTGACACATATTGAGTGAGACTTATTCTTTATATTTTAATAATGCATTAAGATGAAAACAGTTAAAAAATAATGTGTTCATTCAATTTGGATCAGTGTACAACATGGAAACAAAGTAAAAACTGACAAATTCCTTTCTGTGGGGGGGAAGTAAGATTGGGGGAAAAAGTGTAAAACTCAAATAAAATCTTTAATAAAAAAATAATAATGTGTTCAGGAAATATTGTGGCAAAAAAAATAAATGTCATGAGCATCAGAGAAAAATCAGAGTTTTTAAAACAAGATGTTTGGGTTTTTTGGTTTGTTTGATTATTGCTTTTAAGATTTTTTTTTAGATAGGGATAACTAATCCTATTACAACATATTTTAGTTTTACTGTAAGAATGACTGATATATATTTAAAATAACATGAAGGATAACATGCCCAAAATAAAAATTCCCCCTTCTTTCCCAAGAATTTTGTAACCACATTAACTGTAACTCCAAATAATTTCCAAATTTTGAAAGTATCTGTGGTTTAAATAAGTTTAACATTTTAAATTCATCATTGGCATAATTGCACTTATGTATACATGAAAGATAGCATAGTATATAGTTAAGTAGTTTCTTTTAGAATATATCTTTTATGTTATTTCTAGCCTGGTAATATACTTTAGTCTATGCTCCTATATTCTCTATCCATTACCCTTGTGGATAGCCACAATTTTGATTATTCAGAAGTTAAAAGTCTACAATGCAGAGCTTTATGGTATCACTGGAAGAAAATTGGTGCTAAAAAAAGTTTTTATACCACAAAGAAACTTTAGTCATTGCTGCACAATTTCCCAAACGCAATCCAGCCCACTTTGTTCCATCTTTTTGGTCTAGTCATGGGAAATTCCCTCACTTTATATAGCTTGGCAACTTGTCTATAACACAGTCACAGAAAATCATCTAGGACTTTTAGAGATTAAGTAACTTGCCAATCGTCTCATAGTCAGTATATTTCAGAGGCAAATATTCTTGAATCCTTTATTGATTATACCATGCTACCTTTCAAACCTTATATATATTTTTAAAAATGGGAAAGGTAACCACTACAAAGTTCCATAATATCTTTCTACTTTCTACTATCATAAAGATCCCAACCAAGGTCTTTATAAATTTTCTGTAGAATATAATCAACACTGAAGTGATTTCAAACAAAAGATTAGCCTTCTTATGTTGGCAAGGTAAAGAATATTTGATTCACATTAGAAATGTTTCCAACTTAAATGAAGGGAATCAAGGTGAAATAAATAGAACCAGGAAAACAATGCACACAATGACTACAATAATGTAACTGTAAAGAACAACAACAATCAAAATGAATTCTGCAAAATTATAATTACTAAACCCAAAGCAAAATAGGAAAAGATACTTCCCCTCTCCTTTTTTTTTCAAGGTTTTTGCAAGGAAAACAGGGTTAAGTGGCTTGCCCAAGGCCACACACGGCTAGGTAATTATTAAGTGTCTGAGACCAGATTTGAACTCAGGTACTCCTGACTCCACTATGCCACCTAGCCACCCCCTCCCCTCTCCTTCTTAGCCAGAGATATGGAGCACTGTATATCTCATATGCTTTTTCAATATATTGGCTAATTTTGCTGCTTTTTTTTCCTTCTTTTGTATTCTTTGTTATCAGAATGACTTTTTAGAAGGGGATGAGGAAATGAATACAATACAAAATGTCAGTGATACAAAAATAAAGAATCAATAAAAAATTTTTTGAAAACAAAGTTATCTAGGATGGAATAATTGATAAACTCATTAGTGATTAACTATAGATATCTAGATCACCATTAATGCCTGTAGTAAATTCATTTACCATAATTTTAGTGAAGGGTCTGAATTTTTATCTAGATACTTTAAAAATATTTTTAAAATTTATTTAAAGCACTGGGGTTAAGTGACTTGCCCAAGGTCACACAGCTAGGCAATTATTAAGTGAGGCTGGATTTGAACTCAGGTCCTCCTGATTCCAGGGCCAGTGTTCTATCCACTGTGTGCCACTTAGCTATCCTGATACTTCTTTAAGCCAAATATTAAAAGTACATTTTTCACTGGTGAACTACAGCTAACTTTCTGTGCTTGTTCTTTGACATTAATGTTTAAGATTTGGTTATCTACTGAAATTGCTTGCAAAGAATTATTCTATTCTTCATTTTCTTTCTATTTAAATCAAACTTAATCCCAGTTGACTAAGCCATTTGCCTTTGAACATACAGGAAAACACATGGACTCTTTTCAGTACTGTTTCATAGGAATGATTTTATTAAAAGAAGCTATAATTCAATAATTAGAATTATAATAAAATTAAATTATGACAGCTACTTATAGTTATTGAGGCATCAAATTAAATAAGAAAAAACAAGCTTGCACATTATTTACTTCTTCTATTGTATAATTTGAGTTTTCTTGCTAGTGACAATTGAATGGCTATTTAGAGATGAAGTGCTTTCATGAGAATATTCATTTTGAGAAAAATGTTACTTTGTCCTGTAAGATTAAAAAAGCTAAATTAATGGGTTTTTAAATAAATATCTTGTATTTTTCATTAATTAAAAGCAGACCTGAATAAATTTTTAGCATTTGCCAAAGTAAAAAAACAACATGTTTACAGTATAACCCTCTTCCCCAGCTGTACTCAGCAAATTCTGCTCTCAGCCTGATTTTTGCCAGGCTTGAATTTTGAACTTTATCTGTGGTAGAGTATAACATTGAAAACACTGCTTTCCTCTCAAAATTTCCTTTGTGGGACAGCTAGGTGGGACAGTGGAAGTGCACCAGCACTGGAGTCAGAAGGACCAGAGTTCAAATCTGAGCTCAGATACTTAATAATTACCAAGCTGTATAATCTTGGGCAAGTCACTTTACCCCATTCCTTTGCCAAAAAAATGTTTCCATTGTAGCAGTAACCCAATCTGACTTCCAACATACATATGCCCACACATATGCCTTAACTAGATCATTGATTTCACCCAACCCCAGTTACAGACAAATTCAGCAATATAGGGAAAAAGGAAGTGGAATGATTAAGCAGTTATATAGTACCTAGTGAATGCAAGGCACTATACAAGTTCTTTTTACAAATATCCCCATTTTATATAGAAAACTGAGTCAAATTTATTTTTAAAAAAAGGAATTCCCCAATTGGCAAATGGTCAAAAGATATGCAGAGGCAATTTACAGATAAGGAAATCAAAGCGTTCTATAGTCATAAGAAAAATTGTTCTAAATCATTACTGATTAGAAAAATATAAATTAAAGCATCTCTGAAGTACCACCTCACACCTCTCAGACTGGCTAATGTGACCAGAAAAGATAATTATCAATGTTGGAAGGGTTGTGGAAAATCTGGGACACTAATAAATTGTTGGTGGAGCTGTGAACTCATTCAACCTTTCTGGAGAACAATCTGGAATTATGTCCAAAGGGCAATAAAAATGTGCATACCCTTTGATCCAGCAATACCAGTAGTGGGTCTACACCCTAAAGAGATTATGAAAAAGGGTAAAAACATCATGTACAAAAATATTCATAGCAGCCTAGTCACAAACTGGTGGCAAAGAATTGGAAACTGAGTGAATCTCCATCAATTGTGACTGAACAAATTGTGGTATATGGATGTTATGGAGCACTATTGTTCTATTAGAAACCAGGAGGGATATGAATTCAGAGAAGCCTGAAAGGATTTGCTTGAACTGATGCTAATCAAGATGAATAGAACCAGAATTATGTTGCATACATACCCTAATAGCAACATGGGGTTGCTGATCAATCTTGATGGACTTACTCATTTCATCAATGCAACAATCAGAGACAATTTGGGAGCATCTGTGATGGAGAATACCATCTGTAGCCAAAGAATTGTGGAGTTTAAATAAAGATCAAAAACTATTACTTTTATTTTTTTTAAAAAAGGTATCTTGTGTAATTTTGCTATCTCTTATATTTTATTTTTTTCTTAAGGATATGATTTCTCTCTCAACACATTCAATTTCTATCAATGTGTAACATGGAAACAATGTAAAGACTATCAGACTGCTTTCTGGGGGGGGTTGGGGGGAGGGAAGCAGGATTGGGGGAAAATTTGTAAATTTCAAAAAGCAATAAAAAAAGAAAAGAAAAAAAATGGGGTTGACAAATATCCCTATTTTATAGTTGAGAAAACTGAGGCAGATGTTAATTGACTTACCTAGGGTCACACAGCTAATAGGTGTCTGAAATCAGATTTGAGCTCTGGTCTTCCTGTCTCTAGGATCAACATTATCTAATACAGAAAAAGATTTCTGTACCTACAGAAAAAGAGGTATATAAAACTTTATTCTATTTATCTTCTCATGAAGTTTCTGCACAACTATAATCCAACCAGATAATCCCTATCCCATCCTCAGTAGAAGGTGGCCATTAGCTTCAGAACTCTGGACAGGAGTTGAGGTGACACCCAATAGTCAATATAATGCTATTTAGATCAGAAAGGAAAGAAAAAAATGACAGAAGACTGAAACCCAAATGTCAAAGATTAGCCTTTTTGGACTACTCCATGAGCCTATATTTGAATCCACCAGTTGATTCTCCAAAGGTCTGTTGCTATCTAAAGTTCTAGGTTAGTTCTTGCCACCTCAAGCAATTAAGTAGCAAATTGGATAAGAGCTGGGCTACTGGAGTCACAAAGATCAGAACTGAAATTCTAGTTCAGATTCTACCTAGATACAATTCTAGATAAGGCACTAAACCTGTCTGCCTCTTTGCTGAACTATAAAATGGGAAAATTACAACATCTCCCTTGCAAGGCTGATTTGAGGATCAAATGAGATAATGCTTTTAAAAATGCTTAGCAAATGTCTCTGCATTGAAGATTGTTAATAAATGCTTATTTTTTCCCCTACTCCTTAGGATAGCTAGGTGACATGGTAGATAAAACACCAGAATCAGGAAAACTTGGGTTGAAATCTGACCTTCGATGCTTACTAACTGTATTTCCCTGAACAAATCACTTCTGTTTGCCCCAGTTTCCCCATCTATGAAATAAGTTGGAAAATGAAATAGCAGTATAGAAAACTTCAAAAGAA
Organism: Macrotis lagotis; assembly: GCF_037893015.1. Lineage (NCBI taxonomy): Eukaryota > Metazoa > Chordata > Mammalia > Peramelemorphia > Peramelidae > Macrotis > Macrotis lagotis. The sequence goes on along the minus strand of NC_133658.1, from coordinate 670,843,774 downwards.
GTCAAAAAGAATCAGACACAACTAAACAACAACATTCCTTAGGATGCATCTGAATCCAGATTTCTACTAGAAAGTCTGTGGAAAGAATAGACACAAAGTAAATGTAATATAATGAGGTCCCATGGAGAGACAGTGATTGTGACCATGGTAGCTCTTGATCTCTAAGAACTATGAAGTCCTCCCAACACTTCAATTTGAGGAGCTCAGGTAGGCTCCCAAAATCAGTTTCTCCCCAAAATTCTGCTCTTGTTTACCAAATATAGTTCTTAAGACCATAACTCATTTTCTTTTGTTGCTGCTGGAGGCCCCCACTGGCCTAAGTTCTGAATCAGTCTGGGGAACCTCTGACTTTGCTCAATCAAGTAACTACTTTGACCCTACAACTGCTACATGTGGGGTTTCCTGGGTGAGTAACTCCACTGCTTGATGCCATAGCCAGTGAATGGGAATAGGAAGAGAAATATCTTCTTCCCAAGACTTCTCCACAGTTTGAGCTTAGCCTTGACTGTCTCCAAATACTGTGGTCTACAAAACCGTGGTAAATCTCTTTTCTCATTTATTTGCTAGGCTCCCTTAAATTCCAGCAAAGAAAGGGGTTCATACTTCATAAAGGAATGATCAATGATCATTTTTAAGGCCTACTACATAACAATAAAAGTAATAACTAACATTTATAAAGTACTGAATACCAGGCACTATGATAAGCATTTGCAAATATTCTTTCACTTGATTCTCACAACATTCCTGGGAGTAGGTTCTATTGTTATCCCCATGTTACAATTGAGGAAATGACCAATGGCACAGAGCTAGTAAATATCCAGGGTTGGATTTAAACTCATGTCTTCCTGACTTCAGACACAGAATTCATGGAACCATCTATCAGTCTTAATCCCTCAGAACTCAATTATCTGCATTAATTAGAGTATGATGTGCTACCATAAATATATTCTGATTTGTCACATTTATACAAAAATGGAAATAATATCTTCTCCCTCCCATCATAAAAATCTTATCCCCAGCCTGTAAACTGGGGGAAAGGGAGTGCAGCTAATAATATAACAAAAAAAGGAAGAGAAATAAAATTAGAAAGTATGCATGGTTCCTTGCTCCTTTTTATCCCCCCCCTCAAGATGTATCATGCACATTTACTCTATGCTTTGGAGCCTTATCTCCTCTTCATAACACTTAATATGCTTTTCCAATACATCTTATATCAGGAATAAGAAGGGAATAGGCTACTCTGGAAAATAAAAAAGAGGAATTGCAAGTGCTAAAAGGATGCCAGACCATATTCCTTAACACAGCATTCAAGATAAGAGTAATCCCCAACTGGAAAAGATGTGTTTTCTAAAATTCTTGGGAGAACAGAAAAGATAGATCATTTCCAGAATAAAATAATCCATTTGCACATGACCATGACCAGCCATAATAAAGCTAAAAAGATTGCATGGGGGAACCAGAGAGTAGGGTTAAAAGGACAGTAGGAGGGATTAAAATTGAAAAAAAAGGGAAATAGGGAAAATGTACACAGCTATAGCTAGCTAAAAGCATAACCAGTGCCTAGAGAGTTAATAATTTGTTCTTCACAAAGGAGTAAGTGAACAGAAAACCGAGATAATGGCTCTTTTATTTCATACAATTGAATTATTGAGACTCAAATAGATTGCTAAGAGAACTTATTTCTACAGCACAAGTAATTAATTTAGAATAAGTGCTTGAAAAAATAGTAAAAATAATTTCTGAGCCAGAGAGATGAATCTGGAAGTTTAGTTATACAATGAATTTAAAAAAAATACCATGGCATTTACTGTATTTCTCTTGTTCCTACAGAGGTGAGCTGATAAATATGAACATTCCTATCAGGCCCCACCCCTGTGATTCAACTAATCCTAATTTATCTTTGCATTTCAGAAGGGGAAACCATTCAGGGTACATGACAACAATATTTCTGAGCCATTGGATTGTACTGAATATGTCACATTTGCTTCATGCATAATACCTTACACTATTCTAAGCACAAAAGGGCACTGAATAAAGAAAATTTGGCTATTATGGAATAGTTTTTTGTAGCTTAATTTATTTCTTGGAGCAAAAAATTAAATTTCATTTCTTCTGTTTATAGTGCTTAGAATGTGGTCTATTTATAATTGCAATTCAATAATGGGCAATCATTATTTCATAACATACATCCATAGAAAAAGAATCTCCAAAAGGTTTTTTTTTGTTTTTAGGTTTTTGCAAAGCAAATGGGCTTAAGTGGCTTGCCCAAGGCCACACAGCTAGGTAATCACTAAGTGTCTGAGACCGGATTTGAACCCAGGTACTCCTGACTCCAAGGCCAGTGCTTTATCCACTATGACACCCCACACCACCTAGCTGCCCCCAAAAGGTTTTAAACTTCCTAACATCCTATATATTGAACCTCAATGCATCTGGTGAGTGAGTATGAGGTCAATTGTTCTATCTATAGATAAATCCACATCCTCTCCTGGCATAGGAAGACTTCCAGAAAAGAAGAAAGATATAGTCTTACTCAGGAGCCACATTTGGTCATTTTTTTTTAGTCCTTTAGCTGAGCAATGTCATGACATCATGACATTTTTACAGGATTACAAATTATAACAGTTAAGTTTTATTTTGTTGCCATACAGTGGTCCAATAATAAGAAGGCAACTTCACATGACTCTTGATATTTCTAGCCTAAAATAATTCTTTTACTACTTGAATTTTGAGCTTCAATGACCTAATAAAAAGGGTATATCTCTACTGGCCACATTGAGGCTCAAACTGTTGTTCTTGGTGTACCTTAAAAGCAATCACAGAAGAAAATAATTAAAGAAATACAATCCTCTCCCCTTCTCTTACAGAAGATTATAACATATCCTCTTCTTTTATATTAGTGACAATAATAATGAGAGGCACTACAATAGTGGACAGACTTCTAATCACTCTTTCCTGAATTGTTCCCTGAGATAGCTATTCCTCTAGAGTTAGTAATACCTTAAATTCAGGACAAATAATCTCTTTGTGTTCCATTTCCATGTATGATAAGAAGGCAATAATATCAATTAGCTCCTGCTAGTACCACTAGAGTTATAGATTCAAAGCTCTAGTCCTAGAAGGAATCTTGGGAGCCATTTAGTACAATTTTCCCTATCTTACAATTGAAACTGGATGCCTGACACATACTGATCATATAACATGAAGCAAATCACTTGAGCTTTCCATGCAGCTCTAAGCAACTGGAATAGTGGATTAGTTGTCCAAAGGCACTGTTTCATTACAGAGAGTTCCCCACATCAATGAAATCTTAGATCTTGACCAAAACAAAACCTAAGGATACCTAATACCTGTAGTGGAGAAAAGAATGCATTGAACCAACACAGACTACTGATATTTAATTCCTGAAGCAAGGAGTTAATGATGTGGTTTGGGAATGAGGTGGAACTAAAAGGAGACCTTGGAGGGAAGGGGAAGGAGAGAGAAGAATATATCAAGAGGACAGGGAGTTTTCTCCAAAAGCCCAGTAGCAGGAAGAAGCAGGAAAGAAGAGATCCCAGCCTCCTCTCCTCTATCTGTGGTTGTATGAACAGCAGTCTGAGATGTGTTTGCCTCTTTTCTGGGCCAATGATCAAAGAATTATAGAGTGGTTTATAGCAAGTTAACTATTCCTATTCTCTCCTCCTGCAGCTGGGTATGACTGGAAACTGTTTCTCTCGTCCTATTATAAATTGTGTTTGCCTGAATTAGTTACTCTTCAACTTCCTCTAGTCAGACCAGATATGTATTTCCTTGTGCCTACTGATTTGCAGCATGTAGACCCAAGGAAGTTAAAGAGGGAAATGGTGATCTAGCCTAGTATCAAACTAGGAATCCACCACTACTTTTCTTCCTTTGGTTAGAGAGTTTTTGTCTCTTACTGGTGAGCTATATCACATTTCATAACTAAACTCCCAAGGGCAGAATCAATAGAAACCTGGACCTTTAAGTCAGTCCCGTCAAACTACAAGCTTAGCCTGTTCCTCCACCACATAAATCAGGTATCTGACTCACTCAGAGCTTCATGGCCAGGGGCTCTTGGTGAAACCTTTCATAATGTAGCATCTTCCTTTTAAGTCATGCAGAGTTCTTTAGAAACATTGTAGTATATTTTCTCACAGTATCCCTGTAGTATATTTTCTCATTATTTTCTCTTAGAGCCTTGAACATCCTTCTACCATGAAAGCTGAGGAATTTCTTCTGGGATTTCACATTTTGGGGATAAGTCAAGGCCAACCATGCTTCATTCCATTTGCTGTTGTCTTTCTTAGTCTCCAAACATCTTCACTTTGACTCCATAACCTTTTCACCCTGAAATTTTCTTTATGACTTGGGAATTTCTTCTCTTGGAATATGCCTCTATCATGGCAGACCAGTTCTTCCATTGATGAGTTACTTCTAGGGTTTCCATTTGGGGATGGGCCCAAGTCAGGCATGTTTCCTTTACCTCCTAGCTATGCTTCTGACTCTCTGAGCTTTGCTACCACTCTCCCTTCACTACCTTCTCTTCTTTCCCCACCCCACTTTTCAACTTCCTTTTCTGGATTTTCTTCATTAGAATAGAACCTCTTAAAGCAAATGATTGTCTTTCTATTTGCTTGCATTTCTATCCATGATGTTTAGTACAATATCTGGTACATAGTAGGTGCAAATACTACTTGTTGTTGGTTGTTTCCTGTGAGAGGGCAACATGGTATTAGAATGTAATAAAATGGTCAATTGTTCTAGAGAAAGAGAACCTGACCTTGAATCTTGTCTCTGATGCTTATTATTTGCACAAACATGCACATCATTTAACCATCTTAGACTTCAGTTTCCTTATCTGCAAAAAGGAGTAGAGAAATTGGACTAAATGGCCTCAGAAGTCCCTTCCAACTCTAGAGTTCCAATTGTTCATAAGTCCTAGCAGAGCTAATGTGTTATTTTCTTCTTCACAATTCATAATGTACTCTTAATTAATAATGTACACTTAATTAATACTTGTTCACTTCAATTTATAAAAAGGGACCTGTCCCAGAGCACAGCTCAGGAAAGAGAGGCACTCATGACCAAACTACCCATACTCTCTGACAAGGAAAACCTGATATTAAGTAAATGCTTCAAGGAAATCAATGACAAATACAAAGATTCAACATATATTTAAATGTTCTAAGTAGCATTCTTTTTGGTAGCAAAGAACAGAAACAAAGTACATACCAATTGAATTGAAGATTACTGAAAAAAACTATGGGGTGTGAATGTGATGGATTGTTATTATGTGGTATGAAATGACAAATATAAAGAATTCAAAGAAAAGTGAGATCCATATGAATTGAGACAGAATAACACATGAGACCAAGAGGCAAAATGGCTACAAAAATGAAAATCACAATAAGTTAAATTCTGAGAAATGGAAACAAGAAAATAATGAAAATCTTGGAACAGATGATAAAAAAAATTACATCTTCTCTAAAGCAGATATAAGGGGGGCTACTAGTACAAAATATTGCATTATTATGAAATACTCTATCATATTTTTTATTAACTCTATTTATTTGTCAAGAGAAAGAGCTTACCCTGGAGAGAGTGGATGAGAAATGACTGTGAGGTTAAAAACAGGTAAAGGAAGGAAGGGAAAAAAAGGGAGAGGTAGAGAAGGAAGGGAGGGAAAGAAAGGAAGGAGAAAGAGAAGGAACAAGGGGCAAAGGAGAAGGGAAAGAAGAAAGATAGGGAAGAAGGAAGGAAAGAGGAAAAGAGAAAGAGAAAGCATATTTTAGATTTTTCTACCTTAAGAATTACTACTTTGGGTATAGAGAGGGTCTCCATGAGAGACTTTAATTCCTTCCAGGAAAGGAAGAAGGTTGAGGCCAAAGACCACTCTAAAGACCTTAGAGAGGGGAAGTACAAACTAGAATTATAACTGTCTTTTGAATTACATATTATAAGTTTGGAGCATGTAATTCAAGATTCAAACTAAACCCCTGATCACTATTTCTTAATTTTTTAAAGGCAGGTCCCAAGTTTTATATCTAAGATTTGACTGCTTGTCTACCAGATACTAATTTTATAATAAACACACATAGAAAGTAGCAAAGAAATTCACTTTTCCAAGTCAGTATTAAAACAGAAATCAGAAAAAGCATATATAAATATTTTCCATTGATAATAAGATAACTCAATTTAACTATTAGATGGTGAGCTCCATGAGGGCAGGGATTATATTTTGCCTCCTTTTGTATCTCTGAAAACAACTGCACAAAACCCATGAAGCTTGAGACAATTAATCCTCCATCCTACTTTAACAAAGAATTAAAAGTCAAGTAATAGGCTGGGAAAATGAGCAAGCAGCAGAAAAAAATCTGATTGTATAAAGTTACTATGATGACAAGGAAGATCAAAATCCAAACTCAGGAGAAGATAACAAAATCAAAACTCCTACACCCAAAGCCTCCAAGAAAAATGAAAATTTGTCTCAAGCCATGGGAGAGCTCAAAAATGATTTTGAAAATCAAGGAAAAGAGGTAGAGGGATAAATTGGGAAGAGAAATGAAACGATGCAAGAAAATCATGAAAAAAAAGAGTGAAAAGCTTGCTAAAGGACACACAGACACAAAAGTACTAAAGAAAATAACACTTTAAGAAACAGAGTAGGTCAAATGGTAAAAGAAGTACCAAAAACCAGTGAGGAGAAGAATGCCTTAAAAAAAAAAAAGAACAGGTCAAATAGAAAAAGAGGTCCAAAAATTCACTGAAGAAAAATCTCCCTAAAAAGTAGAATTGGACACATGAAAAAAGGAGGTATTAGAATTGAGCAAATGAAAGCTAACCACTTCATGAGAAATCAAAACAATAAAACAAAACCAAAAGGATGAAAAAAATAAGAAGGTAATATGAACAATATTAGAATAGAAAAAGCAACTGATCCAGAAATTTGATCAAGGTGAGATAATTTAAAAATTATTGGTCTAACTGAAAGTCATAATTGGAAAAAAAAGATCCATTATCTACCAAGAAATTATCAAGTAAAACATGCCCTGATATTCTAGAACCAGAGGATAAAGTAGAAATTTAAAGAATCTCCTGAAATCCCAAAAATGAAAACTCCCAGTAACAGAATAGTCAAATTCCAGGTCAAAGAGACAAAAATTGCAAGCAACCAAAAAGTAACAAACAATTCAAGTATCTTGGATCAAGTATCTGTGGATAACGCAGTCAAGGATCAGAGATTATAGAATATGATATTCCAGAAGGCAAAAGAGCTTGGATTAAAAACAAAAAACTACCCAACTAAACTAAACATAATCTCTCAGGGGAAAAGTTGTACACACACACACACACACACACACACACACACACACACACATCAAATTTGCTGTTCAGATCTCTTTTCATCAAGAAAGTGAGATGGAGAGGAAGGGAGAGAACTTAGAACTCAAAGTTTTTAAAAATGAATGTTGGTCATCCCGTCGCCACCACCCCCGAGTCCATGGCCGGTAGCCACCGGGAACATGGTGGGCCGGAGTGGTGCCATCGGTGCCTGCGTGTGCAGGGCCCTCTTCATCGGCTACTGCATCTACTTCGACCACAAGAGGCGGAGCGACCCCAACTTCAAGAACAGGCTCCGAGAGCGAAGAAAGAAGAAACAGAAGCTTGCTAAAGAGAGAGCTGGACTTTCCAAGTTACCTGACCTTAAAGATGCAGAAGCTGTTCAGAAATTCTTTCTTGAAGAAATACAACTTGGTCAGGAATTACTAGCCCAAGGTGAATATGACAAAGGTGTTGATCACTTGACAAATGCCATTGCTGTCTGTAGGCAGCCACAGCAGTTGTTGCAAGTTTTACAGCAAACTTCCAATACTAGTGTTTCAGATGCTTCTAACTAAGCTGCCAACGATTAGCCACAGAATTGTGAGTGTACAGAGTTTGGCCGAAAATGATGTGGAATAAGAAACATGTCAATGCAATAAAATATTAATAAAAAAATTTTAAATAAATCTTAGCCCAGAAGATGAGCAGCAATGGGGGGTGGGGGAAAAGGGCAAACATGTTAGTTATGGACTACGTATTACACTGAAATCTACCAAAGTTCATTCTAACTTTGTGTAGGTAGGTTTACTTGGATTTTATTTATTTAGCTTAGTGAGAAGTGTATTTTGATAAAAAAAATTTTCACTTTATAAATACACTATGAATTATCTAAATATTAATTTCATTTGTTACTAAAATATGCAGTTGTAAGATACATATGATACTACTACATGTTAAACTCAGTGCTCATTTTTGAAAAACAAGTTAAGGCAATAAAAAAATTAACACTCCAAAAATAAAATAAAAAATAAAAATGAATGTTGAAAATTATTTTTGTATTTAACTGGGAAAAATAAAATACTAAGTAAAATAAATCAATCAATTTGCCTAAGTTAAATATTCATGAGCAAGAACAACATGTAGTGGATAGAAAGTCTTTTTTTTTAGTTTTTTTCAAGGTAAATGGGGTTAAGTGGCTTGCCCAAAGCCACACAGCTAGATAATTATTAAGTGTCTGAGGCCGGATTTGAACTCAGGTACTCCTGACTACAGGGCCAGGGCTCTATCCAGTGCTCTATCCACTGCACCACCTAGCTGCCCCAGATAGAAGGTCTTAAAGTAGGAAGGAATGCCTTCAAGTCCAATTTCTGAAATATGCTTTCTGTGTGACCATACAAGAGACATACTTCTCTATACCCTTCAGACAACTCTCTAAAAAGAGAGATTTAACTTATTTGGGAATTCCCTACTCCAGTGAACTTCCAAGTCTAACTCCATCCCTATAAACATTTAGCTGTGGCATGGGGCTAAAATTCAAAACTCATTCTGCCACATATTATTTGTGTAATCCTTTGTTAGTTCTGTAAACCTTTGAGGCTTCCACTTCCTTATCAGCTAAAAAAACAAAGTAGGGATAAATTGGGGACAGATTGGACTTATTAAAGTGGATCACTATTTTGCACTTTTGGTGATTCAATTAAGTACAAATGATACTACTAGAAGGAAAAGAAGTCTTCAAAGATCATGAAGTCTTGGCAAAGAGTTGAAGATCAGAGGGGCATAGACAACATTTTGTTCATTGCTCTTCATTGACAGCAACAGTAGATAAAATCTGGGTAAACAACAGCTGACTGAGAAATGGTGTCTAAGAATAGGATTTAGACTTAGACTAAAATGTAAATATCAAGATGTCAACAATGCAGTCAACAAAGACTAGACTCTCTGCCTAGTATAATTGCAAATATTATCAAAAAACCTTTAAGATAAAAGGATAGAAGAGAGGGAAAACTATATTTACTTCACTAGATATTTTAGAAAGTAGGTACTTTAAAAGGTAAGTGATCCAGCAAAGGGAAATTCTATTCTTTATCTGGCTAAACTGATAGCTGGGGTGAAAATGAGAATCTCGAGGAGACTAAACAGTCTTAAGAGTTTATGATAGAGAAGAAAAGAAAATTAGTGTCTGTAAAGAGAAAAAATTTGAATACCAAATGGACAGTTAAAAATAGTATCAGAAAATCAATATGAATTGATTAGAGTAAAATAACCAGAGCCAAGAAATCAATACACACAGTAACTATAACAATGTAGAGAGAAAACACACTAAAAAAAAAAGTAAATGTAACAAAATTATAAAGATCAAATGAGGCTCAAATGAAATTATATGGGGAAAATATTCCCAACCTAAACCTATGTGGAAGTAAGAAATGTTACATATTGTGCATGATTCTGGTTTTTTTCTATCCATTAATCAGTTGTGTTGACTTTCCCCCCTCCCCCCATTTAAAAAGAAAAAACCTATCTGTCATATAGAAAGGCTCTCAAGTAGGATATTATTGCTGTAGGAGGATTTGCTATTTTTCCAAGAAGAGCTCAGACTCTGACTCCAGAGTGCAACTGTAAAAGAAAACAGAGATTTATTAAAAAGTCATTACACCCCAAAAGAAAGGAAGTGAGAGATAGTTAAGAGTTCCTTAAAGGCCACATGGTTTTGGGTACAGCAGTTTAACCAGGTAGACCACAGGCTGATTTAACATGAGCATTAGGTGAAACCTTAGAATTAAGAGATAGTTAATGTTCTTTAAATTAGAGATCATAAGATTAAGAGCTAGTTAAAGTTCTTTAAATTAGAGACCATCAGATTAAGAGAGAGTTAAAGTTTTTAAATTAGAGACCATAAAATTGATAGTTAATGTTTTTTTAAAGGTCACATGGTTTGGGGGCACAGCAGCTTAACCAGAGAGGTCACTGACTGACTAGCCTGCATTAGAAATCAGAGAGGTAGGGGCAGCTAGGTGGCACAGTGGATAGAGCACCAGCTGTGGAGTCAGGAGGACCTGGGGTCAAATTCGGCCACAGATACATAATACTTACCTAGCTGTGTGACCTTGGGCAAGTCACTTAACCCCACTGCCTTGCCAAAAAAAAAAAAAAAGAAATCAGAGAGGTAAGGGCAGTAAGGGAGTGAAAAATGCTCCAGTTCCTCTTTAAATAACCCCCTTAGGATCCATGGGAAGGGCTGTATTTTAGGAGTGGTTTGGGTTTTGTGTAGGAGAGATTGCTGTAGGAGGTGTGGCTATTGGATGAATCCCTACTTAGTTTGATGTGACATACCATCACACATATTCTTTATCTAGCATCTAATTTGACCACTGGTGAACATATGGCCAGAGTCAAAGTAAAAATCAAGTGCAGAAAAAATTATAAAATGTTTCCAATTATATTCCTCTATGCCCATAATTCCTTGAATCACTATGATGATGATGTAAGAAACAGAATATATAAATAAAAACCTTTTTAAAAGAAAACTTGTATTAGGATAGTATAGGAATACCTTTATATTTAAATTTTTATTTTTCTGGTTATATTTTCCAGTACTTTACTTTTTTTTATTGTATTACTAAATGGGCACATCAGGGGAATACTGAAGGTATAGTTTAGTATCTCATTTTTATAAATGAAAAAGAAACAATATGGACTTGATAATAATAATGAAATTGGGAGAGTGGAGTTGGGGAAAAGGGGTTAAAGATTAATCCATGGGGGTTCATTTGGAGGTGAATAACTCACCAATCTTGGATTCAAGTATGTAAGAAAGGTTTAGACTTTAAAACAAAGGTTGCATGGTTGACAATTTATTGCAGAGTCCACAAATCAAAACAAAAAGTTCACAAATTTACTACAAAAAGTTCACAAGTTAATTCCTGGGAGAAGCAGCAAAATCGTGAGTTTCAATACAAGTAGAGGAGTTAAAGTAAAGAAGAAACAGCCACAAACTTAATTGGTGAGAACATCAAGGACAGTTAAAGGGAGGAAAGAATGAGAGTTTATTTGGGAAATCTTGATTCTCCAGAGCCCACTGCTCAACTGAGGAGCAAATTGATTCCTCAAAGACTTAATCATTTCAGACTAAGGCAGGGATCCATTGTTTTATTGTTAGGGGCTTGGCTGGAAGGGTCAAGGTACTTTAGTAAAAGTTTATAGACCTTTCTCATAGCTTGGGATAGGGGAGGGAGATACATGATCAGTACAGAAGGTATAAATTAATAACTATAAAACATTTGTTTGTCCAATATTTCCCCCATTAGATAATATTCTGACCTGACTGAATGGATAGACTCAAGGACTAAAAGTTAATAATTCAGCTTCAGTTTAGCAAGAGATCTCTGGTAAAATTCCACCAAGAATCTGTAAATGGCCCTGTGTTATTTAACATTTGGGGGAAAAAAATCAATGATTTGACTAAAGGTATGCATAACTTGATTCTCAGATTTACAGATAACACAAAACTGGGAGAAATAGCATACATGGTGGTCAAGAAATGCAAATCCCTGAACTTACTCAAAAGGATGAAATTTAGGCACATCCTTGGATCAAAATAGATATCAACTTCAAAATCTCAAAATGGAAGAGGCATAAATAGAAAGATATAACATTTTTCAAGTGCTTACTCTGCCAGACACTGTGCTAAGCATTGGACATACAAACACAGTCAAGAAAGACAATCTCTCCATCTAGGGGTTTTCATTGAATGGAGAGAAGACAGCACATAAATGGAAAATAGAAAAGAAGAAGAAAAGATTGAGGTAGTCTTTTGTGGAGGCAGACTAAGCCTTTTGGTTCAGTTCTTATCAGCCTTTAATTACTAATTGGGTGTTGCTTCAAAGTGAAACCTGGAAAAGACTTTCCCTTTGTTTTTCTTTTTAAATTTTATTTATTTAAGGCAATGGATTAAGTGACTTGCCCAAGGTCACACATCTAGGCAATTATTAAATGTCTGAGGCCATATTTGAACTCAGGTCCTCTGGAATCCAGAGCCAGTGCTCTATCCACTGCAGCACTCAGCTGCCCCGTATTGCTCTCTTGAGAGCAATGTAATCACATGTTTATAGAAGTTACTGACAGTGACAAATTGATATTACTCTTTTTTGATAAATAATATCTTACATTCCTTTCTTTTATTCCAAAGATTCTGAAACAGTTAAGGGATCTTACGTTGTTCTTTCTCAAATTGTTATGATGTAACCAAGATAATTATGCACAACTTATAGAGTGTTCATAATTTCAGCTTATATCTGGAAATACAAAGAAACTAAATTTGGAGAATTGGTTGTAGATAGAAAGTTGTAGTATAGTGAATGCAACATATAGGGTCCGTTTGGATCTTATTTCATTCAAATTTTCTGATATCTGAAATTCTCAATAATGTAAAGAAGAATGGGAATGGGGAATGCGATTTAGACTATTTGAATACATGTTGGAAAAGGATCTGTTGTTTCATGTTTCTGTGTTTTTGTTGTGCTAGTTTTGTTAGACTACTGGAAATTGAAAAATTGAAGCGAGGGTGTTGGTGGAGATACTTGTGCCACCATTTAAGATTGAGAGTTGTTTTTAGTGAAAGAATTCACATCTAGCCCTGGAGTTGAATTAGCTCAGGATTTATTTTACAAGCTTGCAAAGTTCACAGATTAAAACCTTTTTTTCTGAAGACTCAGTTGCTTATAAGTAACTTGAGAATAGGATGAATAACAAAGGACTAGGGGAGGTAGCTAAAGGAAAAGAGAGAGAGAGAGAGAGAGAAATAGCTGTAAGAGCTGGCTTAGACTCAAGCAAGTCTGGCCACATGGAACAGAGAACACAGTTCTCCAATGGGCCTAGACCAGGAGCATATGGCTCTAACTTAGAAGATGTCCATCCCTATAGGGAGAAAGAAGGGAGAAAAGAGAAAAGGAACACATCCATCTTGGAAAGGGAAGGAAGGAAAGAGTTTCTCTTCTGGATCCCTGTACTTAAATGCATTTCCATAGAGAGTTGGACAAAAATGACACTTGGAGAGTGGTTTAGCACCTGACTCCAAGTATTCTCCAATAAGCAAGCCTCAGGGAGGTTCTCCTCCAAGGAGGGGCCAAGATAGCATTCATTGCAAATGGGCAAAGCAAGGACATCACTTCCCACAGCTCAAGATGACTGTGGGGCCTGCTTATGCTTGGTCAAGGTTGGAATTTCACTGCATCAAGATGTATTTATTTGAAGATGTACTTAGCTCAAACTCAAGGATAAGATAGATCATGTGCATAAGTAGTTTTGTTTGAGTACACTCATCCTGCAGAGGAAACAGGTCATTTATCCCTTTGGGGCATAATGATAATTCCAATCCATTGACCAATGGAAAATAACTGTACTTTCTACCATCACAGTGTAAAAACAAACACCCTCATAAACAAAAAGAACAGATCAAGGTAGAAGCCATAGGCTTTTATATTTTACATTCATTATACCACATCTTGCTATCTGACAACTACCATATAATTTTCCAAATTTACAGTTCAATTTTATTGAATTTCAGTCAGTTTCTTTTGATATTAAATCAAAACCATATTCTCATTTTTCCCAAAAAATTTTCCTCCCCAAACCCCAAAGATCAATGTGTTTCTGTGCTGTTTTCAATTTTGTCCTTAATATTATTATTCTGTGGCAACAAGATGAAAGAAAAGGCCTTACAAAAGAAAGCAATATTTATTCTCTTGAATTAATATTTTCCTATAGGTCAGTTAAAGAGTCAATTAAAAGAGCACTAGATTTAGAGACATTGAACCCATGTTAAAACCTCAACTCTGTGACTAAGCAACTTCAGTTAGAAAAAAAGCTACACATTATCATGTAAAATATATTTTAAATATTATAGTTTTCCTGAGATGATTTCTCTTCACTCTTCACTAAAATCATTAAATAAAGAGTTAGAAGGGACTACAGACTCCAATTCCCTTATTTTATATTTCTAAAGAATTTAAAGAGAAAGAAAAAAGAGGAGAGTTCTTTACATAATACCTACTATGTACAAAGCACCTTGGTAAGTGCTTTATAACTAATTAGTGTCTCATTTGATCCTTAGGACAGCCCTGGATAAAGTCATAAGTTTAACATCTTAGAACATCTTAGAAAGTGGGGGAATAGTCACAGTTAACTCAAAAGAGTAGTTTTGATAATACAATGGATGTAAAGTAATTTTCAAATCTTCAAGTCATTATATAAATATCTGCTCTTATTATGGAATTAACTCTGTTGGCATGCTAGGAAATACATATCTAAAGTGGTAGAGAAGGAAGATTTAAGCTCATGGTATTGCCACATGCCCTAATATACAGATGCACAGCCTAGGAAATATGGAACAAAACAAAGATGGGAGGTTGATCCAAATGGAAGACAGGAGTTCCAAACAGAAACAGAGAAGATTTTTTTTAATTGCTCAAAATAAAACATTTCAGGGAGGAAAAAATTTGGAAAAACAAGTAACTAAAGGAGTAGAAGAAAAAGTAGACCAGGCAAGGAACAAATTGCAAAAAATAAATAATAAAGAGAAAAAGTGATAGAAAAAATGTTACATCAACAATCAAAGTTTAATGCAGTTAAAATAAAGAGGGTGGGGGAGAGGAAAATTTTCTTATAATCATTACTTTCCTCACCTTAATTTAATAGCAACAAAGCAGCTTATTCAAATTCACATTAATCCTATGCCAAATTCTCCCCAAAATCCAGGAAAAAAATTCTTTAGTAATTATTGATAGCTCCTCTATGAAGAAATGATGATTATTTAAAGACATTGCAGTAGACTGAAAAGAGATGATTTTCTTTTCCTCTTTATATTAAATAACTTAAACTTGGTCTTAGCTAGGACAACTTGGTGGTACAGCGCACTGACCTTGAAGTGAGGAGGATAGAAGTTCGAATCCAGTCTCAAACAATTGACATGTCTGATTCCTCTCCACCAGGGCACCTCTAGTTGTCCTGATTAATATCTGGCCACTGGATCTCAATGCTTTTGGAGGAGAAAGTGATGTTGGTGACTTAATACAGCATCCCCTCACTCAAATCTAATTCATGTGCTTGTCTTGGCATCTCCTCCTCCCCCTGTGTCATGACTTTCGAGAATGAAGGACAAATATCATCATCTTTAATCTTAGTCAAGTCTTACCAAAGGAAAATGTAAATTCTAGTCTCCTTCTAGCTAAACTGATTGGGATCTGGATTTATGTTTCCACTGGAAATCATTGGAGGATATAGTATCTAACATTTACAATAATCACAGGTTTTAAAATTGGAAAGTAGCAGCTCAAGGTTTTAAATTTTAGCACCCACCGCCTTCCTTACTTGGGTTAGGAACCCAGTGTGATTTCACTTGTTTAGGGAACTACCAGGTGGCAGATGAAGATCAACTGATGTGGCATCCTATCTTTTCTGAAAGATAAGTCTTGGAGAGATTCCTAGAGCATTTTTAAATAACTTGTTCAGGGTCACACAGCCAGTGTGTGTTAGGGGCAGCACCTAGGTCTTCTTGACTCTGAGGCTTTTCATTATGCTATATTGCTTCTCATGTCATCTTCATTAAATAAGTACAATTTTATAGCTGAGAAAATGGGCACATTTTAAGAAAATACAGCCATCCTGATGATTTGTAAAATGGCAAACACCTTCACTGATACCATACTTTAACAATTCCTATTCAGATTTAAAAAAAAAACACAACCCTTTGTCTCTCAGTCAGATGATAATAATTAACATGAAAACACTTCCCAGTAATCTGAGAACTTTCCCCCTTTAATAGATTTTATTCTGTCTGTTTTTCTTTAATCTACCAGGCAAGCAATTACCCAGTTATTGAAAGAATGATGAAAAATAACCTGTCTTCTTGTTACTAACTCTCAGTAAAAAAAAAAAAAAAAAAAAAAAAAAATTTCCATAGGGAACAAAGTTTAGACTGTTATGAAAAGGTAAATGAGTAGGAGATTCAAGTATGCCCCTCAGGTCTCTTAGTGTCTCACAGTTTAGGGGGACATAACAAGAAAGTGGATATGTGCCTACACCCTAAACTGTCTAGACTGATTGGCTCTAATGGTCTTAAGTATTCATCCCAGACAGTAATGACTTTATGACTTCCGGTTAATTGGACTGGTGACTCATCCCACCAGCAGAGTCATGGGAAGTTTACTTGCTGACTCAAGAGAATGAGACTTGCCTAACATGTTTTTCAACCTAAATAAAACAGAAGAAAAGTGTAAACACACACACACACACACACACACACACACACACAGCCCAAACATACCAAAGAGAATTTGAAGTAGAGCAAAAGACATTACATACTATAATTTGAAGCAGCTAGGTAAATTTAAGTGCTCTTAATCTCATGCTTCACTTTTATAGATTTAAAAAAGAAAGCAGATCATTTTCAGAGCCTCTCCTTTTGTGAGATCTTTTTCTATTTCCCAGAATTGACTCAGCTCTTTAAGTTTTCAGTTCATAAGACACTTTTCAAATAAACATTTAAATAGATTTTGAACCCTAAGATATTTAATATAGTTTCTAAAGATAGTGGTTAATACTTGGAGCAGAGAGTTGGGTGTGTACTGAATTTCTGCCCTAAGTGTCACTGACTCACTGTACAACCTTAGGCAAAATGATTATCTGAGCCTTCCCATATGAGCTGATATTTCTGTTTTTATGAGACTAGTGATTTATTTGACTGAATATCTGAATCTGAATTAATATTGCTTTCTGGGTTCAATTATCCATTTTATAAAAATAGATCACTTGCCTTCCTTCTGTCTTCTTGCTGGATGCACTTTAATAAGTTAGTAACTCCACAAAAAAATAAGCAAAGTCAGGAGAGTGGCTTTAATTCTGAGATTTGTTTAATAGTTTTAAACATTATTTAGTGCAAAATAAAGCACAGAAATTTAAAATAATCATTAAAATTAAGCTTGAAAAGTTTTTGGTCAATGCCAGAGTGCTACTTGGGCTATTCATCTGTTCATTTTCATTCTTGAGTCTGCCTTCTTTTCTGATCATAAATGTCATAGGATAATAGATTAATGACTGAAATGACTATCTAACCCAACCCTTCATTTTATAGATGAAGATGCTATGACCCAAAAAATATAAATCATTTATCCAAAGTACCTTGGAATGTGGATCCAGGTCCTTTGAACCCATCTCCAATGTTCTTTCCACTAATTTTTGACATTAATGACTTTTATTAAACATCATTCAGTTGCAGCATCTCAGTTGAAAAGCACATCTATGACTATTAAGTCTGAACAAGAATCCCCTCTACAAACTATGTATCTGAATCCATATCTGTAGATGTGAGTGTACACCTAACTAGTTGTCATCAGTCTTTGATTGAAGACTTTCAATGATGGAGAATCTACCATTAGCTGATCAAGTCATATTCGAGTTTTGGATAGTTATAGGTATTCAAAAAGTTTTTTTCTTTTCATCAAGTCTAAATTTTCAGCTTGTAACTAATACTCTTAGTTATACTGTCAGGGGAACAAATAGAAATTGAATCCTTCCCCTCACAGCTCTAAACATATTTATAGAGGGCTCTCATTTTTCTACTAAACCTTTTTTCCATGCTGGATCTCTAATTTATTCAACCAGTCTACAAAAGCATGATTGCAAAGACCTTCACCATCCTCTTGTTCTTTCCTGCATGTACTCTAAATTATCAATCTCCTCCCTAAAATATAGCAGCCAGACCAAACACAATATAGCTTGACTAAGACATTCTGCAAGATTGATGATTATCGCCCTGGAGATTTTGACTCTATTAATGCAGACTAATACAGAATAAGATTGCAATCAATCTAAGAGTTGTTTTTGTTGTTGTTTATAATGTGGTGTTGAATCATTTTGAGCTTACAGTTAAATAAGACTTCCACATCTTTTTCAGATAACCATACCTCTGCAATTGCATAGTTATATAAATGTTATTTGGTCCTAAATGCAGTGCTGTTTAGTCCTATTAAATTAAATCTTTGAGAGGACTGTTTTTGCCTTTCTTTTAATCTCCAATATGTGGCTCATGGTAGGCACATAATAAATGCAAGTTGACTAGTTGACTTTACTGACGTACTAAATATGACCTGAAGTTCTAGTCTATTAACTTTATTTTGAGTAGTAAATTCGCCATCCATCCTTAATCACATCCTCTTATACTCCTTCTCTTGGACTGTCATTTTCAACAGTAAATATTAGCCAAGATTATTTGAATTGTATTTTAAAGTGTGGAGAAGGCAAAGAGGGAGAGAAAAAAGCATTCCATATGTTTAGAGAAAGAAGAAATAAAAGTCCAGAATTTAGTGAGTAGTTTAACAATTGAATTGCAGAGTATATGATAGGGAGTAATTATGAAATAGGGCTAGAATTATGGAGGACCTTGAATTGTAGACAAAAGAATTTGTATTTTATTTGTTTGGCAATGATAAGCCATTTAAGATTTTTACATGAGGATCAACGAGATTCTATCAGCTGCTTTGACCATCAGACAGGACTAGGAATTTCTGATCTTTGTTTCTACCTTTCTCCCCACAAATAGGTCACCAGTATAAGATTAAAGGTTTTCTTGAACAACCCTGGGGAAGATACTTTTTTTAAACAATGTATTGAGCTGTAAGACCCAGCTGAAGATTGAAGACCAGGTCTTTCTGCCTTGCTACCATACACTTCTTCCCCTTTATCTTTCTCCCATTACTAATAGCAACTTTGGGGAGCAGTGCATAGAGAATTAAATCTAGAGTCAGGAAGATTCTAAGTTAAAATCCAGCATCAGATACTTACTAGTTGTGTGACCTTGGACAAATCACTTGCCTCAGTGACTTCAACTAAAAAAATGAAGATAATAATAGCACTTATTTCCCAGGATTTTTGTGAGAATCAAATGAGACAATATTTATAAAGTGCTTAGAACAATGCTTGGTACGTAGTAGTTGCTTAATAAATGTTTCTTTCATCCCTCCTACTTTCTACCTCTTAATCTAGGATTGATAAGCAATAAACATTACTCATCACGTCTCTGAAAGTAATGATAGTCTGCCACCATATTGTTCTATTCAAAATGTCTATGAGTCTGATTTAAAATCTAATTAGATCAAAGTTCCTTCCCTTGGACACCATTCCCAGATCTCTCAAAATAATCCATGTCAAACATATCTTTCCCATTTTTTAATCATTTGTCTCCCCATTATATCTATAGAACACTCATTCAATTTTTTAAAAAAAATTACCTTTTACATTAAAACTGCCCCTACAAATAAGCTACTTTGTACATACCTTATTTCTGTATATATTTAATTATATGAATATATGTATGCATTTATACATACATAAAAACATTGATGATTTAAAAAAAAACATTGATGATGACAAACCCAAATTTCTGGATTTATATCTTTATATATAAAAACAAATATCTGTATTTGTAGCAAATATATATTTTATTTTTATATATTATATACAAGTACAAGTATATAACAAAATATATATTATATAACAAAATTATATCCCTCAAAAATAATGTAAACTCCTTCAGAACAATTATTATTTTGTTTCTGTCTTTGTATCTGCAGCCTAGTACTTAAAATATTTATAAGCTTTTTAATTCTTAAAAATGCTTATTTTAGTAATGCTATGAAGTATGAATTGGAGAAGAGACAGAGTGTAGAAACAAGAAGTGTCAGAAGGCTAATAGCAAAGACCAGGTAAGTAAGTAGTGATGATGACTTATACTAGGATGGGAAGGAATGAAGTGGAAAGGTACAAGAAAGTTTGAGAAGGTAAAACCTATAGAAATTGGCAATTGAATAATTATAACATTAAAAGAATAAAAGATTAAAGATAGTGTTGTAGATTTGAACATAACGAGACTGAACTAGTGATTAAAAATCACTATAATAGAAGAAAAAGGAAAATATACATTTTATATATGTTGAATTTGAGATGCTATCACATTCAGATTTTGATGTAAGAAAATATGAGGAGGTAATGGACAGACTTCTATAAACGATTTTCTAAGTGAAGTACTATATGGCTATATAAAGACTGAGAGGTATAGGGAATAAAAAATCCTACCATGCTCACTTTTACTGATTTTTAAGAAAGAATTTCATTCAACAGAACTTTAAAACTCTCCTTAAAGTGGCTCTCCTATGTACAGTATGACATAATGACATAATGAGATATTTTTTCCTCATTTTACAGATGGGTAAACCAGGGTAAATAGGATTAAGTGACTCATCCGGGGTCACACAGCTAGTAAGTGTCCAAGGTTGAATTTGAACTCAGATCTTCTTTACTCCAGGTCCAATACTGTATTCATTGCATCACCTAGCTGTTCTAGTAATAGATTTAATAATAGTCTGTGGACAGCTAGGTAGTACAGTAGATGGAGCAGCACTGCTCTCAGACACTTGACTCATTAGTTGTGTGGCCTTGGACAAGTCACTTAACCCTGATTGCCTTGAATCCAGGGTCATCTCCAGTCATCCTGATTCATATTAGTCCACTGAATCCAGGTGGTTCTGGAAGAGAAAGTGAGGCTGGTAACTTAGCACAGCACCCCCTTACTCAAATCCAGTTCACATGCTTGTCATAGTATCACCTCCCTGATTTTGTGGTCTTCTTAGAAAATAAAGGACAAAAAAAAGAAAGAAAACGAAGGACAAGCATTATTATTATTAATAAAAGATCTGATAACTACATAATTTAGAAAGTGATGAGGAAAAATAATTTTTCAAAATTTATGCAACAAACTAATTTTTTATTGGTAGCAGACACAGATCACTATTAATTCTAGTGTAATCTGTTGTCTATATTCATAATTAGAGGAAATATTAAATTTCAGGAAGAAGTTTGTGAAAATTAAAGATGTATGATTTTCTCCTCCAAGTTCACAGATGACCCCAGAATTTTACCCTTTGAACCTGAGTTAAGAACATCTGCCCTAGGAAAAATTTTGAAAAAGGATATTTATTTCTTTTAAAAAATATATTTGTATGTAATAGTAGTTTTTAACAACCATTTTTTTACTTTGAGTTTTACAATTATTATCCCTTCCTCCCTTCTCTCCCCCACCCCCTGACAGAAAGCAATATGATAAAAGCTCTCTATAACTATCCTAAACTTCAATCTATATTGAACCTGTTGTGAGAGAAGAACCAGATCCAAAGAAGGAAAACATTAGAGAGAGAAAAAAGAAATAATATATAAGATAAATTTTAAAAATTGAAGAAAATAAGCTTGGTCTTCATTCAAACTGCACAATTTCTTCTCTGGATAAGGATGGTATTTTCCATCACAAGACTTTTACAACTGTCTTTGATTATTATGCTGCTGAAATGAACAAGTCCATCAGGGTTGATCATCATCCCATGTTGTTCTTAAAGTATATAATATTCTTCTGGTTCTGCTCATTTCACTCAGCATCAGTTCTTCTAAGTCTTTCCAGGCTTTTCTGAAATCCCATCCCTCTTGATTTCTTATAGAACAATAGTGTTCCATCGCACGCACACACACACGTGTGCGTGTGTGTGTGTGTGTGTGTGTGTGTGTGTGTGTGTATGCGATGGAACACTATTGATAGGCATCCCTTCTATTTCCAATTCTTTACCACTCCAAAAAGAGCTACTATGAATATCTTTGTATATATATATGTATATATATATATATATATGTATATGATTTTTACTCTTTTTCATGATCTCTTCAGGATATAGACCCAGAGATGATATTGCTGGATCAAAAGGGTAAGCACATTTTTATTGCTCTTTGGGCATAATTCCAAAGTGCTATCCAGAAAGGTTGAATCAGTTCGCAACTTCACCAACAATACTTTAGTGTCTCATGTTTCCCACATCCCCTCCAACATTGATCATTTTTCTTTCTAGTCACATAATAGACCATTTGTCTTGACTCCCTTCTTGTCTTTTATTTCTCTTCTATGTCTTAGTGAACTTTTCACAGCTTTTTTCCTCTATTTCTGAACCTACCAATTATCTAAATACTCTGTTTTTACAATTCCCAAAATAGTGGGAATTAGAGTTCTGATGTTTGTAATGGCGATAGTAGACTATGATATATATGTGTATATATATATATATATATGTATATAGTGATAGTAGTCTATGATATATATAGTGATAGTAGTCTATGATATATATATATATGTATATATATATATATATATATATGTAAACTGAGTGGTTTTCATCTTGCAGCATTTTTCATTGCATTCTTTGTATTTCTTGGTAGCAAAGAATTCATGAGTGTTATTTCCCTCAAACCAAAATGAAATTCTCTGTCTCTTGTAGACAGAAATAGTCAAAGTATATTTGAATATTTGGCTCCTATGAGTAAAATTCCATTTTTGTGGAAATTGTTTGGATGAGAGTTTCACACTAGAGAAATCTAACTTTAAGAAATTCTTTCAAAGTTTTGTTCTGAGTTATCAGAGTTTTTTTGCAGAGATTTTTTAGAAATTTCAAAGAAAAATTTTATGTGTACACATGTATGTCATGGAAGATCTTTTAATATTTCAGCAGGAAAAAGTTCAATAAAAATTGCTAAAAGTTTTACTTATATTTCTTAAATTTATTTCAAATATTTCTTAAAGTTAAATATTATTTTATGTATGATTTGCATCTTCATTTAAATAATGTTCAAAAATAAATGATAATATATTTTTACTTTCAAAAATTTTTTTCCACTCTAACAAATAATTCTAATAAATATATAAGGCTTCTGATAAACTAACAAATTATCATAATTCAGAACTATTTACTGAAGCATATCTGACTAAAGAATTTGTTGATTAAGTATCCCTTCCCCTTGCATTACATCTATACTGAAATATTCAATATTTTAATTGTACTTTTATGTAATTGGGCTTCCAACCTAGGCTGTGACTTTTTGTATGATACTAAGTTTGTGGAAGGAGTTATTATTAGTAGCGAGAATTTGAAACTATAAACCCATGTGAGAGACAAAATTATTATAAGAGTTTCTTGGGGAAGAGTTATATGTGTGGTTCCAAGGACTCAGAGAGAGACCTATATGGAGAGGAAACAATTTTGGAAGCTGCAGACATGTAGGGGAAGCTGGGTTCCAGAACATGTCCCAGATTTCTGGCTCGCTTTCTTAGAAACTTTGGAGACATTCTCCTTGCATAAGAATAGCAAGTATTTCTTTTTCTGAGCTGAAATAGTTTGCTCCTACCTGAAGATCTCATTCGTTTTTATGGATTTTAATATATTTTTATAATCCAGATTAAAATCTGTAATCCAGGTCCATTTGTATAAGACTCTTCTCCTTAGAGAAAAGAATGATTTACGTTAACTTTCCCCTACATGTCTTCTTTTCAGAATTATTCTGTTTAACTTCTCCAGTTTCTGTTTGCTTAGACAAATGAATGTACTTACTATTTGTCATTTGTGATGGTCTTTTTGCATGACCAACATAGGGTAGGAAGAGACCAAACCAATGGGTATAATTATAGGGTTATTATTACCATTTAGAGCAACCAGGGAAATGACTTTCATTCTGAACTAGTGCATATCACCAGATGAACAGTAGTCAGTACAGAACAAATTGCAAGATCTGTTTCCAAGATAAAAAGATTACAATCTTTCTCTGTGCACAGAATTCTCTTAAGGGATGAAATGCCTAATCAACACTCTTCCTACTCCTCTCAGGGCAGAAATTATAGTCTCCCTTGGAAAAGAATGAGCCAGATTTCAGAAATATTTGCCTGTGAGCTATATATCTGTTGTCCTGAGCTAGTCCATGCATTTAGGCAGTTCATATGGACATTTTCAGTTGTTTCAGTGGTGTCTGATTCTTTGTGACCCTATTTCACTTTTCTTTTTTGAAAAAATAATAGAATAGTTTTCCATTTCTTTCTCTTGCTCATTTTACAGAGCTGAAAACTGAGATAAAATAAGGTTAAGTGTCTTGTCCATGGTCACACAACTAGTAAGTGTCTGAGTCTAAATTTGAACAGAGGAAGATGAGTCTTCCTGTGCTTTATTCACAGTGCTACTTAGTTGTCCCATATTTCCTTTTTTTTAGATTTTTATTTTCTTTTATTTTTCCACACAAGTTTTCTACTATAAACCTTCATTCCTCCATCAGAAAGAGTAATTCCTTGTATCAAATAATATTTTTTCAGATTTTTTTTTTTGCAAGGCAATGGGGTTAAGTGGCTTGCCCAAGGACACACAGCTAGGTGTGACCTCAGTATCTGAGGTCACATTTGAACTCAGGTACTCCTGACTCCAGGGCCAGTGCTCTATCCACTGCACCACGTAGCCGCCCCCAAATAATATTTTTAAATGAAAGGGGAAACAAAGAGAATGAGAGGGGGAAAATTCAGGAAAATATATTGAAAAAATAGGACATTAAAGTAAATATTCTGAAACAAGGAGACCAAATATTGGGTAACTTTTTCTTTTTCTTTTTACAACATTCACATTTAATACTTTTTTTTTTGATGCTGTCCTTTCAATTTAAATCACTGCAATCTTTAATTATATTGTCTTCCAAGCTCTACTGATATCATTTTTTTCATGAGTTCATTTAAAACTTTCTATACTTCTCCATATCCATCATTCTTTTCATTTTTTAAAGCAAAATAGCATTATATTAATGTGTCACAATTGATCAATTTCCCAATTAATAGACATTTACTTTGTTTCTTTTTCTTTATTAATTCACACAAATATTTTAGTCTATTTGAAGTCTTTTTTTTGAAATTGAATTTTCAAAGTATATATATATATATATATTTAATTCTTTAAGCCTTTCTCATTTGATAGGAGACTTTAAAACATTAAGATTTATTATTACCATTAATAAATTTGATTTTTTTATTATTTTCTGCTTATTTTTATTGATACTATCTAGAAAGAATGCAGTCAAATCTTCTAAAACTATTTAAATGGATAAAACTAATAAAATAAAATAGATCATATTTCTTTTTTCCAAAGGATTCTATTAATTTTAATACTTCATTGATATTTGCACTTTTATCATTTAAAAAGAGGAAATTTGTTTTTGGAACTGCAAGCTCATATCTATATGTCTTCTTATTTTATTGATTTTATAGTTGCCAAACATTTTAAAGTCTATTTAATAGTACATCTAGAGATTTTTGTTGGTTTTTTATTCTTTTGAGCTGATCATTAAGTTATAAATACATTTATATCAAATTTTAATTTTATTATTTGTGTAATTGGAAGCATTAGATACCATTATTATATCTGTGTTTAAATTAAATTTTAACCAAATGTAATAGTAGATTTAATATATTATTTGTCTGAGATAGTCAGTTTGACTTACCTCTTGCATTGCTTGTAATCATCTCTCTCTTTTGCTAATTAATTATTCTAGGTCTTGTTTGTCTTTGAAATAAATTTATTTTCAAGCAGTGTGGTCCTGTTAGCAAAATGTCATTTTGACAGTCAATCCAACTGCTAAAGATTTTTGTTGACATGTTTCTTTCCTTGCTTTTTATATCTTATATTACTCTGATATTTCTTTAAATTTAACATCTATTTATGTCTTTATTCTCGGAAAAATTTTTAGTCATGTGATATTTCACATTCATTGTTGAAACAACATTTCTCCTTACTGATATCCTATGTATTTTCTCTGTAATGTGTTAATTTAGCTGATCCGTTAAGGAACTTTTTGCTATTTTGTCATTGATTATAGTCTAGTTTTTTCATTTTCAGTACTTCTAGAGCTCCAATTCTAATATAGTACTTTTTAACTTGCCTTACAAAGCTGTTTTGTCTCACATATACATTATTT
The DNA here is from genome assembly GCF_037893015.1 of Macrotis lagotis. Taxonomy (NCBI): domain Eukaryota; kingdom Metazoa; phylum Chordata; class Mammalia; order Peramelemorphia; family Peramelidae; genus Macrotis; species Macrotis lagotis. The sequence continues at coordinate 670,817,584 of NC_133658.1, read as the reverse complement.
GCCTTTTCAATTTTGTTACTTTTTAGGTTTGTTATTTAATTTAATTTTATCTATTGATCTTTGTTTAATTTTTTTGTTCTAATATTTCATGCAATTTAGAGATATTTACAATTGACTCAGGAGTCCTATTATGTCTTACCTATTGGTGGGGTAAAGAGTTGATTAAGATAAAGACTGTGTATCTATTAAAAAAATTAGAGACATGTTGACAGTTTTATCATAAGAGCTGTAACAATTTTCCTCAGTAAGACAGGAAGACAGATGGAATGACAGTATCATTGAAATGATGATGACAATAGCGAAACATCAAATATCAAAACAACACTAAATATTACTATATTTAAGTAGGTTATATTATCATATATGTTATAATATTATTATTTAGGTTCAAGTCCTAGAAGAAACTGTAGTGGAGTGTCAAAGCAATGGAGTGCTACAGAGGAAAAAAAGAGTTGAACATGATCAGAGGGAAGACATGAACTGAAACATGAAACACAAAGTCACAGTGTATAAGAGTAGCCATGTCTCTCTCTTCTCTAGTGTAGTGACTAATGTAGATTATGTGGGTCCCAACTTTAGATAGGAACAAATATAATTGTTGAGAAACTTTCAAAATTTAGCCCAATATGTTTAAGCTCAGAGCTGTGCAAATGAATAGTGGGTGTAATAGTAAATGTTGCAAAATTCTTAATATCAATACTGTTTTCTCTTGATCAGAGATTTCTCAGAAATTACTTTTCAGTTTTGGTTTATAGATTTTTTTAATATACAGAAAATTGATTTAAGTATTATATAACTCAAAGACTACAAAATATCTAAAAACTACTTGCTACCTCCAACATATTTAACTAAAACAAAAGGGTGAATTTTAAAACATTAACTATGTCTACCACAAAAGTTTTTTCCAATGCCTCACTGTAGTATGGAGGCAAATCAGAACTCTTCAAGGTTGTGACATTGGAATGCAAGTTCTGACAAGACTAACCAGCCTGCTAAGGCTTCAAGTATTGCTTTAGTGATGGGTTGGATGTCTGATGTCCAAAGACCAAATTACATTTGGAGAGGCGTATCATTACCAGGTTGGTTGCTAGATGCTGATTTTTTTAAAATTAAGACAAGTATCTAAGATTAATGACTAAGATCTAGAGGAGTTATAATTATAGAAGCTGAACAGAGAGCTCTACTGACATAATCAAAATTCTAAAAATAGTGGAAAATATTTTACTTAAGAGAAATATTGTAATCCCACTCAACCTTATCTCATACATATTTAGCCAGATTTCCCCTGAGTATAAACTTTAAGGCAGGCACTTTTAAAAGTTAAATTTTGTAATTTCATAAGGCAATATTTAGGGTATGAAAACATAAAGAATGTAGTGAATGTAGTTTTTAAAATACATGGTTAGGACTATAGCATTATCTTGTATGTCCTGATTATTTGGCATTAGTCAGGAAAGAGTTGCCAGCGTGCCAAAAAGAAGTTGTATCTGCTTGAAAGTCATGGGTTGAGACTGAGCACTAGGATTAAAAGACAAAAGATTAAAAGACAAATCAAATGTCAGTGGAGAAAACATAATAGTCCAGGACCCAACAATCAGCAAGCAAGGTAGTCACAACATGGAATCAGAAACTGGAAGAAGTCATCATGTTGGCTGCTTTTTTTTATGAGATACCAATATTGTTTCAAGACTTGAAATGAAAGCAGAAATGTGGAAATGAACACAGAGGTCTAGAGCCAGATAAACTTAAATGAGGAGTGAAACTTTCACCAAATGACAGTTTATGTACCCTCATTATACCCTGAACTATTCCAGTAGATATGGTGTGATGACCTTACTCTCTTTTGGATTGCCAGTTGCTTATTATGAATGCTTTTCACATTCATCCATATGCATATTAAGTTATATAATTTTCTTCCACCCTCTCTTTCCACCCCCATCCCTTCAGTGGTGAAATCTAGTGAACATTGTACATGTACATTTGTATTTAACCTGTTTACATATTAGTGATTTTTCTGTATGAGGAATTAGAACTAAGAGAAAACAAAGAAAATCATGGGATAGGGAGGAAAAAAAGAAGAGAATTTTTTAAAAAATGAGCATAGTGTTCATTCAGATTCTGTAGTTTGTTTTGGTGTTTTGTTTTGTTTTTTTGGAGATCTTTAATTTGTTCGTTTTCTATTTTTTTAATTGCATACCCAATTCATTGATCTCATCTTTATTTAGCATTTAGTCTGATGTCTCATTGTTAGCATTTTTTGGATGAAATGATTCATTATATCTATGATTTGTTGTTTGATCCACCTGTTCTTTAAAATTGTTATTTAGTTATTAATTTTTGGTTTATCTTTCCATGTAATTTCTATTGCATCATGTTTTGAAAAGTATTCATTTATTATTTCTGCCTTTCTGCAGAAGCTTTTTATGCCCTAGTTTATGGTCAATTTTGGAATAGGTGCCATGTATTGCAGAGAAAAAGGTATATGCTTTTCTGTCCTCAATCAGTTTTCTCCAGAGGTTTATCATATCTAAGTTTTCTAAGATTTTATTCACCTTCTTTATTTCCTTCTTGTATATTTTGTGGTTAGATATATCTACTTCTGAAAGAGGGAGGTTGATGTCCCCCATTATAGGTTTGCTGTCTATATCTCTGTAATTCATCCAGCTTCTCCTCTATTTGGATGCTTTACCACTAGGTACAATAATGATATAACTTCATTGTCTATGGTGCCTTTTAAGAAGATGAAGTTTCCTTCCTTATCCCTTTCAATGAAATCTATTTTTGCTTTTGCTGTGTCTGAGACCAGTATAGCTAGCTACCCCTGATTTTTTTTCTTCTGGTGAAACATAATATATTTTGCTAAAGCCTTTTACCTTTGCCCTGTGTGTATCTCTCTGCTTAAAATGTGTTTCTTGTAAACAATATATTGCAGGATTCTAGTTTTTAATCCATTCAGCTATGTGCTTCCATTTTTATGGAAGAGGTCATTCCATTCCCATTTACAGTTAAGATAACTAATTCGGTATTTCTCTCCATGCTATTCTTACTACTTGTACTTTTCTCTTTCCTTTCCCCCAGTGTTTTGCTCCCTTTCCCCTTTAAATTTTCTTTTAAATTTAAATTTTAAGTTTACTTTCACTTATAATTTCACCTTCCCTTTTATCAGTCTCTTCTTTCCTTTTCTTTCCCTTTCCCCCTCTACTTCCCTGTAGGGTAGGGTAGAATTTTTTTTTTTGCAAGGCAAATGGGGTTAAGTGGCTTGCCCAAGGCCACACAGCTAGGTAATTATTAAGTGTCTGAGATCAGATTTGAACCCAGGTACTCCTGACTCCAAGGCTGGTGCTTTATCCACTATGCCACCTAGCTGCCCCAGTAGGATAGAATTTTAAACTCAGTTAGGAATGTATGTTATTCCCTCTCTGGGTCAAATCTATTGAGTGAGATTTACTCAGTGTTCACACTCTCCCTTCCTTCCCTCTACTATAGTAGGTCTTTGTGCTTCTTCACCTAGTGTTAGTTATCCACTAATGCCTAGCCTTCTCCTAGTATAGTCTTTCTTTTTCTGTTTTTGTTGTTTTGACCCTGTCTTCTACCTATATCCCCTTTGTCAAAATATACTCCTTTTATCTGACCTGATAGAAGCACTATTCTCAAAGGTTGATTGATTGATTGCTTGACTGGCTGATAAACTGCATTATCTCTTAGTCACTAAGTCACCCTCTCACCTCTTCTGTCTCATTATAAACACACTTCTCAAGAGTCATGAATCACATCAAATTATAATAAATTTATATCATACCCCCTTTTCAAGTATCCTCTATGGACACACAATCCTCATGAGACAAAGTATCATGTAAAGCCAAATCATTTCACAAATCATTTATACCCCCTAAGCAAATTTCCTCCAATTGTAACAAAGCATCAAGCAAACTTCATATTTTGGTCATTTTGCTCTTCTTCAATAATGAAGGACAAGAACCATACCCATATCCTTTAAGTACAATTTCTTCAACTATATTCAGTACTTTAAATATCCTACGAGAAATACAATTCTCAAGAGTTATGAGTTCTTTCCTTGCATATTTGTATATAATTCAATGTTCTTGACTAATGTTTGGTTCTTTTTTAACTTTTCCATTTATTATTTTATGTATCTCTTGATTTGAGGATCAAATTCTCTGTTCAGTTCTGCTCTTTTTATCAGGAAACTTTGGAAGTCCTCTATTTCATTTATCATTCATCTTTTCCCCTGACAGGATATGCTGATTTTTGCAGGGTAGTAAACTTTTTTCTTTTTTTTATTATTTAAATATTTTATTTATTTGTTTTTTTCAACTACATGCAATGATCATTTTTTGACAAACATTTTTTTGCAAGGTTTTGAGTTTTACAATTTTTTTCCTTTCCCTCCCTTTCCTCCCCTCTCCCCCTGTCAGAAAGCAATCTAATATAGGTTCTACATTTATACACATGCTAAACATAGTACTATTTTGTTCATGTTGTGAGAGATCCAAGAGGAAGAAAGAAAACATTAGAGAGAAAAAAAATGACTACATACATATGACTACTTTTTAAAAATGAAAATAAAAGTTTTCATCTTCCTTTAAACTCCACAGTTCCTTCTCTGGATATGATGATATTTTCCATCACAAGACTTTTACAATTGTGTTTGATTATTGTTCCATCACATACATATAAAACAATTTGTTTAGCCAGTCCTCAATTGATGGACATCCCTTCTATTTCCTATTTTTTACCCTACAGAAAGAGCTTCTATGAATATTTTTTATGTGGAATTTAAGGTAGTAAATTCTTGTTGTTTATAATCCAAGATGTATTGCCCTCAGAAGTATAATATTCCAGCTCCTCTGATCCTTTAATATAGAAGCTGATAAGTCCTGTGTAATTCTGATTGTGCTTCCTTTGTATTTAAATTGCTTCTTTTTTGTCTACTTGCAGTATTTTCTTCTTTATTTGAGAATTCTATACTTAGCCTTGATAGTCCTTGGAGTTTTTAATCTTGGTGTCTCTTGCTGGAGGTGTTCTTTGGGTTCAAGGACTATTTTGTCTTCTTGATGTAGTATATTGCCACAGTGTTGATAATTTCCTGAAAGATATTTTCCAGGCTCTTTTTTTGATCTAGATTTTCTGATAGACCCATAATTCATAAATTATCCCTCCTGGATTTATTTTCCATAGTGTTTGTTTTTCCAAAAATGTATTTTTACAGTTTTTAAATTTTTTTCAGCCTTTCAATTTTGTTTGATGGAATCTTAGTGTCTCATAAATTCATTTGTTTCTATTTGTCCAATTCTAATTTTTAGGGTTTTTCCTTCAGTTTGTTTTGTGTTTCCTTTTCTAGTTGGTTAATTTTACTTTTTGTTGAATTGCACTCACTTTCCAGTTATTGGATTTGAGTTGTTTGATTTTATTTTTTGACCAGTTGCATTCTTTTTCTAGTTGTTTATTTTTACTTTTAAAGGAGTTGATTTCTTTGGTCAATTTTTCATAATTTTCCTGCATGCTTTTTTTTCATTTTTCTTCTCTCTCTCTTCTTTGGTTCTTAAGAAAGCCATCCAAAGGCTTTTAGCTATAGTGAAGCTTGGGTTCTGGCAGCTAAACAGCCGCACAGGTCCTGGCAGCTAGATAAGTCAACAGGAAGTATCCTAACCCCAGACAAAGTCTGAACCCTGGTAACACGGGCAAAAGACAGGACTGGGTTAGAAACAAATCACTACATAAGCAGAGCTGGATATAAAAGAGGAAACAAACATCTGTATAGGCAATTCCTGGGCTATATAGGCAAAGTCAAGGATTAGTCCCCGACCCCTGCACAAAAAGTTCAGGACTATACTCTCTATACCCTGGAGCAGAGCCAACAATCAAAATGAGCAAAAAAATACCAAAACAAAACCCTAGAAGAATGTTAACCATAGAAAGCTACTATGCATATAGAGATGATAAAAATTACATCTCAGGAGAAGAAATCAGTGAAAAATTACCTACTTGGAAAGTCTTAAAGGAGTCTATGAATTGGACTCAAATCCAAAAACCTCATTGAAGAACTTAAGAATTTTTTTTGGTTTTTGCAAGGTAAATGGGGTTAAGTGGCTTGCCCAAGGCCACACAGCTAGGTCATTATTAATTGTCTGAGATCAGATTTGAACCCAGGTACTCCTGACTTCAGGGCCAATGCTTTATCCACTGAGCCACCTAGCTGCCCCCAAAATAACACCTACAAAGAAGAACAAGTTCTCATATGGCCAAACTTTATCAACAACAGTAATGCAATAAAAAAAAGTTATGTTTTACTACTCTCCTCTTGGCTTTTGTTTCCTGTAAATACTTAGCCTTTCTGCTGTATTCCTTTTCTCCTGTATTGTACCTGTTATAGCCAGAATCCTAGATTAGAAAGAGACCTCAGAGAAAATCTAGTCTGTACCATATCTGAATAACTCTTATAATGCACCCAACAAGTGATCACTGAATTTTTGTATGAAGATTTCCAATGAGAAGGAGGGTACTACCTACTACTACTACTGCTACTACTCCTCTTTTAGAAGTTCTGATTACTAGGAGACTGTTTGTTTCTATTGCCACAATTGACTGAATGGCTTCGGACATTGACTTTGTAATACTGAATGTTTTACTAATATTGCCTTGTCCTAGATTCCCAAGGTATTCATTAATTATTCTGTGTCACTGCAGCATGAGGTTGTCAGTGGAATGTCCTGGGATTCTTTGCTTGACCCTGTGCTATTTACACATTTTAATTAATTTTATCATTCATCAATTTATTATTTTTATCATTTATTTGGATAAAGGCATAAGTAATTATATTTGAAAATAGTATAAAGCTAGGAGGAATAATCAATACATTAGATAATAGAATCAGTATTCAAAAAGATATTGGCAGACTAAATCATTGGATCCTGGATCTTCACAAACTAGATCACTGAGTCAAATCTACAGGATCAAATGAAGTGGAAATTTGAATTCTTTTTTTTTTTAAATCTATTTCTTAAGTGCAAAATGGAGAAGGAATACCTAGCTGTCAGAATATCTATTTTAGATGGAGGTCTTAATAGACAACAATTCAATGTGTGTAAATATTTGCTGCATCATGGTCACCAAAAAAAGCTCATTTAGGCTTCATTTCAAAACAAGAGTGTCTAAAAACAGAATGGTTATAGTCTTATACATGTTCTTATTAGATCACCTATGTATTACTATATTCAGTTCTAGGTGCCAAATTTTAGGAAAAAACAGATAAGGGCCAAGTTGGCAACAAGAAGGGATCGAGTCTTAGGAGCACTCTGATAAAATTTATCAGCTAAGGACTCTAACTAAACTTTCAAGAGACAGAATCCACAAAGGGACCCAGTGAGGCAGTTCTACTACTCAAGGTAACCTGGAAAAGAGCAGAAAGGCTCTGCTTCCCGGGGTCAGAGAGGCAGCCTGCCAGAGGGGTGGCTCACCAGAGCCAAAGAACTTCAGCCTCCCGGAGGCAACCCCAGGGCACTGGGAGCCGAGGGTCACGGCAGCAGGGGAGTCTCTTGAGTTGCATCCCGAGGAGCACCGGGCACAAAGTGGGGGAACAGCGGGGGACCTCTGCTAGAGCGAGCACATGGAACCCAGCCCTCAGGGCACACAGAGAGCAGCATGGTCTTTCCCCAGCCCTGATCCAGGAAACAGAAGCAGGCTGAGCTGGTAAGCAGGAGCCCCCAAGGCATGAGCCCATTGAGGGAGGGGAGTGAAGAGAGAGAGACTGCGGAGCTCTGTCCTCTGCCTCTGGAACAGGACTCTGGGGCTCTGACCACATTTAGATCCTGATAGCAGTCTAGGCCCCCCCCACATAACAGCAGGGCCCCCACCTTGGCCCCATGGCAGAGGGAGGTGCTTATGGTCATTCACAGACCAGGAGGGAGGACAGAGCCTCACACACTGAGACTCTTGTGGGAGTGTCCCAAAAGCTCAGGAAGCACCCCCAAACCAGGCCCAGGCCAGGAAAATGAGCAAGCAAAGAAACAAAAGGAAGACTATTGAGAAATATTTTGCAAATGAGCCCAAGAAGGATCAAAATACTCAGTCTGAAGATGAGGAAGCACAAGCTCCTGCATCTAAAGACTCCAAGAAAAACAGAAATTGGGCTCAGGCTATGACAGAGATTAAAAAAGACTTTGAAAATCAAATGAGGGAGTTGGAAGAAAAACTGGGAAAAGAAAGGAGAGAGATGCAGGAAAAACATGAACATGAAGTCAGCAGCTTAGTCAAGGAAATCCAAAAAAATGCTGAAGAAAATAGCATGCTAAAAACCAGCTTAGGTCAAATGGATAAAACAGTTCAAAAAGTTATTGAGGAGAAGAATGCTTTAAAAAGCAAAATTGGCCAAATGGAAAAAGAGATAAGAAAACTCTCTGAGGAGAACAAATCCTTCAGACAAAGAATAGAATTCAGGGAGATTGATGAATTTACCAGAAATCAGGAATCAATACTTCAAAACCAAAAAAATGAAAAATTAGAAGAAAATGTGAACTATCTCATTGAAAAAACAACTGAAATGGAAAACAGACTTAGGAAAGATAATTTAAAAATTATTGGAATACCTGAAAGTCATGATCAGGAAAAGAGCCTTGACATCATTTTCAAAGAATTACTACAGGAAAATTGCCCTGATATTCTAGAAGCAGAGGGCAAAATAGAAATGGAGAGAATCCACCGATCCCCCCAAGAAAGAGATCCCAAAAAACCAACCCCTAGGAATATTATAGTCAAGTTCCAGAACTCCCAAGTCAAAGAAAAAATATTACAAGCAGCCAGAAGGACACAGTTCAAATATCGTGGAGCTGCAGTCAGGATCACACAGGACTTAGCAGCAGCTACATTGGAAGCTCGTAGGGCTTGGGATACAATATACCAGAAGGCAAAAGAGCTTAGAATGCAGCCAAGAATGAACTACCCAGCAAGGCTGAATGTCCTCTTCCAGGGAAAAAGATGGACTTTCAATGAACCAGGGGAATTTCAAATGTTCCTTTTGGAATGGCCAGAGCTGAACAGAAGGTTTGATCTTCAGATACAGGACTCAGGTGAAGCATGGAGATTGGAGGAGAGGGGGGAAATATGAGGGACTTAATGAGGATGAACTGCATGTATTCCTGCATAGAAAAATGACACTGATAATACTCATATGAACCTTCTCAGTTAATAGAGCAGGTAGAGAGAGCTTTTATAGTTGAAGCACAGGAGAAAGCTGAATTCGAAGATAAAATATGGTGTAAAATGGAGTCAATAGAAAAAAAGGGAAATGGAATGGGAGAAAGAAAAAGGAGAGGGGGAATAGTCCACGATATTTCACATAAGATTTTTTTTATTACAGTGAGCTATTGCAATGATATGGAAGGGGGGAGGCAAGGGGGAATGAGGGAAAATTTGCTCTCATCAGAGATGGCTAGGAGAGAAAACAGCAAATATACTCAATGGGGTATAGACATCTGGAGTAAGAAGGAGGGGGGAGCAAGGGGAAGGGGTGGGGATGTGAATAAAGGAGGAGAGGTTGGACCATGGGGGGAGAGTGGCTAGATATAACACATTTTCTTTCTTCTTGCAAGGGGCTGGGATTGGAAGGCCTGCCCAGGACCACAGGGCCAGGTGGATTCTGGGCCTAAGGGGTGGTATGGGGGCTCAGGACTTCTTGGCCCCAGGACCAGGGATCTGTCTGCTGTGCCACTCAGCTACCCTACAGCAGTGTCAGAGTGAAAGGAGAGAGAAAATAGAGTACATGGTAGTGGAGAAATAAGAAAGGAGGGAGTTGCGATCAGCAATGGCAATAGTGGAAAAATATGGAAATAACTTTTGTGACGGATTTATCATAAAGAATGAGATCCACCCATGACAGAGTTGTTGGTGTTGGAACAAAGACTTAAGCACATTTTTTGTTATTGTTATTTGGGGGAGGGTGCAGGGCAAGTGGGGCTGGATAGCCTGCCTGGGGCCACATAGCAGGGTGATCTTTGGGTGTCTGGGGCTGGATTTGGACCCAGGTGCTCCTGGCTCAAGGGCCAATGCTCTGTCTGCCACCCAGCCACTCCTACTATTATTACTATTTTATTTTATTTTGGGTCTTTTTTTTTTCTTTTTTTTTTGGTTTTTGCAGGGTAGTGGGGATCCGGTGGCTTGCATGTCACACGGCTGGGTTATTGTTGGGTTTACGAGGCTGGATATGGACTCGTGGCTCCAGGGCTGGTGCTTCATCCATTGCGCCACCTGGCCATACCTACAATTATTACTATTATTTTTTTTATTTTAATTTTTTTCTCTCCCCTTTACTGTTTTCGCCCAAGCAAGTCTATCTATATTCATGGGGGAGGAGGGGTATTTTGTTTACTTGTAAACAAGAATATTTTATTAATGTAAAAAAGCATTTGTACAAAATGAGAATAAAAAAATAAAATAAAAAAAAGATAAGTTGGAAAGAATTTGAAGGAGAACATGTTAGGTTAGAACTGTAAGGTTTCTAAATCATGCCATATAATGCTATTGGGTATGAACCTGAATGTGAAGCCTGGTCAAGAGAAAACTCAGGGTAGGTATTATATGAGTGCAAATATTTGAAGGACTATAATATGAAAGAAGAAATAGATTTGTTATTATTGATACAAGATAGCAGTATTAAGAGCAATAGATAGAAGTTTAAAAATTGCAAACACATCTAAGGAAAAATGCCCCTTAAATTAAGGTTTTCCAAAAATGGAATGGGCTTCTTCAGGAGGTAATTTTCTTTTCTTTCTTTATTTGTTTATGGTAATGGAGTTAAGTGACTTGTCCAAGGTCACACAGCTAGGTAATTATTGTGTCTGAGGTCAGATTTGAATTCATGTCCTCCTGACTCCAGAACCAGTGCTCTATTCACTGTGCCACCTAGCTGCCCCAGGAGATAATTTTCTAAACTCCTTCCTTATCTCTAAAAATCCAACAAAGGTTAGATGATTACTTGTCAAGTATATAGAATAAGGAATTTTTGATGGATGTGAATTTAGATCAGACTGTCAGAATATAGGGCTTCGTAAGTATCTGGTGATAGGCAAATGACTGAATAAACTATGGTAGGTAGTAATGGAGTAGTTAATTTGGCATTCATTTATTAAGCATCCTTGTTCTCAAGAAGTTCACAATTTAAATGGGAAGACAATAACTATGTACAAAGAAGATATATATATATATATATATATATATATATGAAATTTTTATATACATGTATACATATGATAAATTGGAGATAGCCTCAGAGAGGAAAAATACCAGCATTAAGAGGAGCTAGAAAATACTCCTTTCTTCTTATTAATATTTTTATTTATTTGTTTGTCCAACAACTTTCAAGAGTATTTTGACCATTCATTTTTTGCAGGGTTTTGAGCTTTACATTTTTCTCCCTCCCTCCCTTCCCTCCCCCTTCCCCCTGACAGAAAGTAATCTAATGTAAGTTCTACTCTACATATGCAATTATGCTAGCCATAGATTCATATTAATCTTGTTATGAATAAAGAATCAAATCCAAATAGAAGGAAAAAACATTGGAGAGGGAAAACACCTTATATAATATATGACAACTTGTAAAATTCGAAGATAGTTAAGTTTTGCTCAGCACCTAAATTTTACAGTTATTTACTGGATGTGGATAATATTTTCCATCACAGATCTTTTAGAATTGTCTTTGACTATTGTACTGCTGAAATGAATAAATCCATCATAGTTGACCATCATCCAAGGTTATTGTTAGTATGTATAATGTTCTGGTTCTGCTCATTTCACTCAGCATCAGTTTATGTAAGTCCTTCCAGGCTATTCTGAAATTCCATTCCTCATGATTTCTTATAGAACAATAGTGTTGCATTATATTCATATACCACAATTTGTTCAGCCATTCCTCAATTGAAGAGGAATTTCAATTTCTAATTCTTTGCGACCAGGAAAAGAGTAGCTTTGAATATTTTGTACATATGAACTATTTGCTTTTTTTTTTGTGATCTCGGTATTGCTGGATCAAAGGGTATAGTCACAGTTTTATTGCCCTTTGACCATAATTCAAATTGCTCTCCAGAAAGACTGGCTCAGTTCACAACTCCATCAATAATGATTGGTGTCCCAGTTTTCCCACATCCCCTCCAACATTGATCATTTTCCTTTTTGATCATGTTGGCCAATCTGATAGGTGTGAGGTGGTATCTCAGATTTGTTCTAATTTGCATTTCCCTAATCAATAATGATTTAGAACAATTTTTCATACAAATAATAGGTAACTTTAATGTCACCATCTGGGAATTACCTTTCCATAATCTTTAATATTTATCAATTGGGGAATAGAAAATACTTCTTAAAGAAGATGGGATTTTAGCTGATACATGAAGAAAAACAAAGGTTCCAGGAGGTAGAGGTAAGGAGAGGGACAAGTAAGGGAGATTAAGAAGGACAAATATTAGGAATTTAAAGAAAAATTGAATCACATCCATATAAAGCAAAGTCAAAAGTGGAACTAGGTAAAATGTAAACTAATTTTAAAACTTTGATGATTCATAGTTATATATTTGACTGTATTATTCCAGCAAGTTTCTTGATACATTTGAAAATCTCCGAGTTTCTCCCTGTCACAAAGGCCCATCTTCTTAAAAAACATTGAGAATATTTTTATGATGCTGTATGGTGCTTAGTCATGGAATATATATATATATATATATATATATATCATTAATGAATTGCAGCTGCCAATAAAACAAAGACAAAAGAGAGTTTCACATGGGCATAAGTAAATTATAATTTATTACCAACCAAAAAATAGGGCATGTGTAAATTGTGTGCATTTTAATTGTTACCAATTTAATTTTTTGTTAGCATGTTTCTTTTCCAAGAAGAAAGATACATTTGTGTTTTCTATTCTTTTAATAGCCTTCATTGCAAAATACTGTTTTTTTTAGTAAGGACACTGAAGTTTATAAGTTTGAATTCCTTATGTAAAGTATAAAATAAAAAATTTTGGGTCATAGTCAAAAATTAATCATCTAAATTTATCCCAAATGATATCTAGTAGGAAAGTATTATAAATTATATATCACATGTTGGAAATATTTTAAATTGTTCCACGAGCCTGTTTAAAAGGTTCATGACATTTAGAGAAAATATTGCAATGGAAAAAAAAAAGCAACCCTAGTAGCTAGTTATTCAATTAGTAGTTATTTTTAGCTGTTTATGGTTACTAAACTTAGATATACCACAAGTATTTGGCTTTCTATAACTAAGTCTCTGATTTAACCTTCCTTTGACAGAATTCAAATATTTCTCTATTCTTAATCCATTTTCTTTTTTATGACATAACTACTGCACTGAGAAATATGGTCAATTTGTTGGCACACATTAGAATTATTATTGCTTCAAATCTTTAACCCCAAATTAAAGGTCTCTAAGTAGCTTGAATTACTACTTTACTTTGAGAATAAAGAAGCATTTTGCATAACTCTCCTTTTATGTTCTCACAAAATTCTGAGATTTTTTTTGTATTAGACAGATAAAGGTTAACAATTTAAAAAATGAAATTTCTATCTTCAATCAAAAAGTAGCTTGTAAATGTACTTCATCAAACAAATGCTTTCCAAAGACATTTTGGAATAAATTTAACTTGTGTATGATCCATCACTCACAGACAAGTCTCAACTAATATAGCAGAAAATGAAAGCTCTCAAAAAGTTTTCAAATACTTCTCTAAAAATGATGGTGTTTATTTCTGGACTACTCTATTGCTAAATTTTCTGTCTTTCTGTGCTTCTCAACCTTCATTCTCAGGAACTGATTTACTATTAATTCATCCATCTGATCATTCATAAAATAGAAGTGATTACTAAATGTTATACATTGTTCATGTGTTAAGTAATGAATTAGTGAGTTTTTACTGAGCAGCTATTATATATTCAGAGCTATATTAGAAATTATGGGTTATGAGTTACACAGGAATTTATACTCTAGTTGTGGGGCTAAGTCTAATATATGTCATTTAACAAAAGTGATAGCTAATATTCATAAATCAAACCTGGGGTTCAAGCCCAGGAATTTGCATGAGACTCACCTAACTGTTGGAACGAATGATTATTTGACACTGCTCCTGTGTAAGGGGTAGAACTGGTCAGAGTTTAGGAGAACAAATTTCTTCTTGCTTCTGGCTTCAAAAGAGGACACTCATATTCTAGTTTTTTTATTATTAGGTGGCACCTCAGTGAGAGAAAAATTGGGAGAAGAATTCAATAAGTAGAGGAGTTAATGTTTCAAGCACATTATTATTTCCAAGTTGAGAATTAGAGACTTTAGGAAATTTTCCCTTGGATGAAATGGGGAATCTTGAATGAGGCAAGTCATCTCTCTCCAGTGGGAGAATCCATTAATTTGATTTATTTTCTGACATTCTAATATGTTTAACTTCTATGATTTCTGTTTACAATTGGCTTTTTTAAAATTAAATTTTACTTTCTGAACAGAAATTTATTTATGATAGTCTGTAAGTAACTAGCATTTAGTGAAAAGTCAAATGGTTTATATCAGGGTAAAAAGTTATTTTACCTAAACTTGAAATATTTAGGGAGTATTATATATATATATATATATATATATATATATATATATATATATATACATATGTATATATATATATATAATTTTAGTCAAATTATAGTCTAATAATCTCGTTACCAGAGGCTAATAAGAATTATCTTCTTAGATTAAGTGGGTGATAGGGCACCATAGTATATAAAAAAAAATCATACCAGTATGTAATGTCCTTCCTATTATATCTGAAATATGACATAAGGTTCTAGAAACCACATTTTAGAAGGAACATTGGCAAACTGATTATGAAGAGTCCAGGGTGGCTTGCATAGAAAGAATCCATATTATCATGCTAGAAAAAGAGTTAGTTGAAGGAAGAAGGGAATTCTTAGCCTAGAAAACAGAAGAGTATTGGGGGGCGGGGAATGGAAAATATAATCACTGACAAACTATTTGGAAGCTTCTTCTATTTGTTTTTCTTAGTTCTAGAGAGAAGAAATAATAATTATAGGTAGATTTAGGAGGAGACAGATTTTGAATTGACACAAAAATAACCTTAAGAATCAGAACTATACAAAAATAGTAGTAACTGATTTGGGAGGGAAATAGGTCTGTCACTGGAGACCTTCAAATAGAAAGTGGACACTGTAAAAGGAATTCATAGATCAGGTAGAATTTGGATTAGAGAAATTTCTAATATCCCTCCCAATTCTATAATTTAATATATTTGTCATTTTAAAATCATGCTTTAAAAAATGTTCTATTAAGATTTATAAGACAATTTAAATCCTTTTGGAAAGTAGAATGGATAAAAAATTGAATCTCTCTATATATGTATAATTATATATGTGCATATACATATAAGTAAATATACAACATTTCTGCAAAGGCCAGCATAAGTAATGTATTATTAGATTTTTACAGAATACTCCTATTTCAGCATAATCTTTTGCTTATCTCAGTTCTTTAACTTGAAAGGCAATTCAATTTCATTCAATTAGTTAATAAGCATCAGGCATGAAATTGGACACAGGGCATATAATGACAAAACTAAATAGTCTATGTCCTCAAGAAACTTACACATATTGAGAATAAATAGCATAGATGATTAAATAGAAAATAAGTACAAAATAATTTTATTTTGTAGAGAACAATAAAAACTAATGAAATCAGGGAATACTTTTTATAGGAAGTGAATTGAACCTTGAAGAAAGATAGGAATTCTAGGAGGCAGAAGGAAAGAGAGCATTCCAATCAGAGATTAAAGTCACAAGGTCATGTTTGGGTTGCTGCTAGAAGGCCAATTTGGCTTTAACACATAGTACATGAGAGAGAGTAATGTCAATGTAAAAATGGTTGGATTCAGAATGTGAAAGACTTTAAAGAAGAAAAAAAATGACTTCATAGTTCATCTAAAAGGATATCTAGTAAACCTTCTAGAACAAGTGACTGATAGAGTAAGACAAATAAAGATGCCCTGGATGGTGAAGAAACTGGGGACTATGTCAAATAAGGATTGATTGAAAGAACTGGAGATGGCTAGGCTGGAGGATAATGATAATCAATTCTCACATAATTCCTTAAGGTTTCCAAAGTATTTTGCATACATTATCCATTTGTTCAACAAAATGAACAGCTGTGTGAGACAGGGACTAAAGGGATTATTAACTTTATTTTGCAGAATAAAGATACAGGGTTAGAGAAGTTATATAATTTGCCCAAGGTCAAATAGAGAGAAAAAGTTAGAGACAACATGTAAACCCGGAACTCCCCTGACTCTATATTTAACAATGACCATAATTCTCAACACATCACCTTGGAAGAATCAAAAACTATAGATCCCAGAAGTAACTAAAAATAGCAGCACAAAAAAGCCTGAAGCTTAAAACAATGTCCCCCACTCCCCAAGAGCCAATATTTACATAAAATTCAAATTCAAGAAATAGTCTGGGAAAATGAGTAAACAGAAACAACAAAACCCTAACTATAAAAATCTACTGTGGTGAAAGGAAAGATCAAGTCACAAATTCAGAAGATAACAGCATGAAAACAGTTACAAGTAAAGCCTCAAAGGAAAATTGCAGAGCGGGCATAACCCCAACAAGAATTCATGGAACAGCTAAAGAATGAGCAAAAAAAAATTTTCTTTCAGTTTTTGTTTTTTGCAACAAGACAATGGGGTTAAGTGGCCACACAGCTAGGTAATTATTAAGTGTCTGAGGCCAGATTTGAACTCAGGTACTCCTGACTCCAGAGCTGGTGCTCTATTCACTGTGCCACCTAGCCACCCCCCCAATTTTTTTTAATCAAAGTGAGAGGGGAAAATGGGAAAAGAAATGAGAATAATGCAAGGAAAAATATGTAAAGAGAATTAATAGCCTGGTAAAAGAGGCACAAAAATATTACAAAAAATATAAGAAAATAAATAAATAGAATTTGTCGAATGGTAAAAGAGGTACAAAATTTCATCGAAGAAAAGAACTTAAGAAACAGAATTGGCCAAACAGAGAAAGATGTTAAAAGTTCACTGAAGAAACTAATTTCTTAAAAGTTAAAATTATGTAAATGGAAACTCAATGTAATATCAATAAATAATGAAACAAAGTCAAAGGAATGAAAAACTAAAGAAAAAAAATGTGGAATATTTCATTGGAAATCAACTAACCTAGAAAACAGTTTGAGGAGAGATAATTTAAGAATTACTGAAATAAGGTGGTTCAGTGGATAAAGCACAGGCCCTGGAGTCAGGAGTATCTGGGTTCAGACCCAGTCACCCGGTCTCAGACACTTAATAATTACCTAGCTGTGTGGCCTTGGGCAAGACACTTAACCCCATTGACTTGCAAAAACTTAACAAAAAAAGAATTACTGAAATAGAGAAAACCATAAATTTAAAAAAAAGAGCCTAGATATCACATTTCAAGAAATTATAAAAGACTGTCCCAATATACTTGTACCAGAAGATAAAATAAAAATTAAAAGCCTATGGTGATCACTCCCTGTAAGAAATCTTAAAATGAAAACTTCCAGGAATATTACAGCCAAATTCTAGAAGTCTCTTGCAAAGGATAAAGCATTAAATGTAGACTTTTTTTTTTCAAATACCATGGAACCCTAATCAGAATTAGGAAAAAGGAACAGAAAACTTGGAATATGATATTCTGGAAAGTAAAGGAAGTAGAATTGCAACCAAGTATATTTCTGCTCAGAAAAGCTGAGATGAAACATATAACACTTAAAAACTTTATCATTAGAGCAGTTAGAAGGAAACTATATAGATGACACAAGTGTGAATCATGTGTTTTAGGATTATCTCAAAAAATGGAGAGGTGAGAAAGAAGGATGGACTGGGAAAAAAGGGGAGGAAATTATCTCACAAAAGGAAGAGTTTACAGTGGAGAGGGAAACTTGTAAAGAGAGAGTGATCAGCATTAACCTCAGTGTTCTTCAAAGTGGTTCAAAGAGGGAAGAATATATATGTGTATACATATTATATATGTATATATATATGTACATGTGTATACACACACACAAGTATGGAAATCTTACCTGGTAGGGAAATAGGAGACAAAGGGGGAAAAAGAAAAGGTACTGAAGTAAATGGTCAGTGACAGCAATCATGATCTCAGAAAAAGCCAAAGCAGAAATAGACGTAATCAAAATAAATAATCAGGGAAACTGCATTTTGCTAAAAGGTACCATGGATGAAAAAGGAGTATCAATAATAAATATATATGCACAAAATAGCATACAAATTCTTAAAGGAAAATTTAAATGATTTATAAGAGGAAGTAAAGTAGTAAAACTATATTAGTGGAAGACTTCAATTTTCCCCTCTCAGAACTAGATTAATGTAACCATAAAATAAGTAAGAAAGAAGTTAAGGAGACGAATAGAATTTTAGAAAAATTAGATATGATAATCTTCTGAAAAAAATTTGACCGGGAATACAAAAGAATATGCTTTTTTTTCCCAGCTGTACATTGCACTTCCATAAAAACCTCACTATCAAATGCAGAAAAATAGAAAGATGAAATTTACCCTTTTGGGATAATATTACAATAAAAGTTGCCAGCATGAATTAAAAATTATTTGGAAACCAAATAGTCTAATCCTAAAGATTGAGTGGGTCAAAGAATGTCATAGAACTAGTTAATAATTTAATTGATTATTAATTATAGCAATGAGACAACATAACCAAAATTTAGGGGGATGGAGTAGAAAAAATACTGGGCAAGGAGTCAGAAAGTTTTAGATCTTGTCCTGGCTTTGTCACTAGCTTCACTATCTTTTCAGTTTCCCTATCTATACAGATAATAATTGTGCCTTATCTATCTCTTATGGTTGTGGGAAGGTTCAAATGCGTCTGTTGAGTAATATAAAGTAGTGTATATACTAAGTTATTGCTTTTCAATAGGTTGTTCCTTAGTAGCTTACTATCAGACTCATTGCTTCTCTTTATCTTCTTTTTAGAACTTAACCAAACATTGGTACCTCTTTGAAAGCAAAATGAAAGATGAAATTAGTTCTTTTTTGTTTCCCTTGATTAAAAATTATAATACAAATAATATTTTCAAGATAGTATGGGGATTCTCTAGAAGCAATGAGAAAAATGGTTAGAGCATAAAGGTGCCTAATTAAGATACATGAGAAAGGAGAAGGGAATGTAGACACATAAGCAACATGTTGAGATTTTTCTCAATAGGTATCCATTTATTTCCCCTCAAAATATTAATTTTTATAAATACATATGCAAAATCAACACAAAGTAAATACACAAAAATATAAATTATAAATTTAGATTTTTGCAGAAAGGAATAGTTTAAGCAAAAAATCCACTTAATCATATCCTCAATATTTCCTGTCTTTAAGGTAGTTTTCAGTCATGTATCACATCCTCATTCCACTTGATCACAACCTCATGTTTATGACAATAATGTGTTACCAAAGAAAAAAACTGACTCATCATTTCAGCACTATGAATAGAGTACGTGATCATATTCTTAGTGGAATGAGTGAATAAAGCTGAAAAGTTTGTGTATTAGAAAAGCAGGCAAGTGATAAGAAACATTTTTGTGTAGTTCTCTCATTCTTCTTACTTCTTTCTGACCCTCATGCTCTATTTGAAAAAGCAAGATCTCTCATATTTCTTCTTCACTATTCATGTGGTTTTTATGAAGCATATCCTTTTTCCTTTCATAGGCGCTACATTTTAGCAAATTGAATATGCTTTAGGAAATGGGAAATAAGCAAACTCATAAAAATCTCTTTGAAATCCAATAACTATATTTGTAAATATTATACATAATATCAATTAAATAATTTTTTAAGCTTCTTTCTTAATATCTCAATAAATATACTTTTTAAATGTGTTTTTTTCTAAGACCGAGGAGCTATAATTTCTTTGGAAATGAACGCAAGTTGTCCAGATAACTGAATGACTCTTATTTGATGAAACAATCCATTTCACAATCCTGATTTATATTTTTATATAGATCCCTCCCTAGAACCTTTAATGGACTCCCTGTAGTGGATTTATATCAAACATGAACAAGTTGTATAGGATGAAAAAGTATGGATATGATTTAATATTTCATTGGATAATGTTCTGACATCAATGAGATCACATTCCTTTGATATATTAAAATATATTTTAAAAATATATTTATATGGTGTTTAATGTGTTCAGGCAGTCTGCTAAGCACTTTACAATTATTTCTTTTGATTCTTGCAACAACCCTGGGAGGTAGGTACTACTATTGTTCTCATATTCTTTCTTTTACAAATGAAGAAACTGAGGCAAACAGAGGTTAAGTGATTTGCCCAGGGTCACACAACTAGTAAATGTCTTAGATTGGATATTAACTCGGGTCTTCCTGACTCCAGGCCCAGGACATTATTCCCTGTGCCACTTAGATCAAACTTATGCATAGATAACTATGCTGAGTGCTATGGATTCAAAGATAAATATAGAATATCTTCTTCAAGAAACTTACATTCACTGGAAATACATGATAACTGCACACATAAGTCAAGTTCCAAACTCTGATTTTAAGATAGTTAATCAGGAATGGTCTATGAAGAATATGGCATCTGAATTGTATTTTTAAGTACGCCTGGAATTTTAAGTTATGGAGATGAGTAGATAGTATATTACAGACATGGGGAAATCACATATGCAAAGTGGAAAATGGATGTTATGAGTAAAAGAATGTTAGTAGGACTCTATGACTAAAACTATGACACTATGAAGGTAAGTTAAATGAAAGTTAAATAAGAGTCAAATTTTAGCAGGATTTAAATTCTAAGCTAAGGGTGTTCTGTTTTTGTTCTGTTTTAACTGAGAGCCAAGAGATAGGTACAGAAGATTATTGAACAGAGGAGGGACATGATTGAATCTGTATTTTAGGAATGTAAGTTTAGTTATTGTGCAGAGAACACATTCAATAAGAGACAGAGAGAGATTGGAGTCAGAGAGATCAAGTAGGAGACAATTACGATAGAATAGGTGAGAGGTAATCAGTACTTGAACTAAGGTAAAAGCTGTGTGACAAAGAAAATAAACTGTAAAAGAGAGCTGTTATGGGGGGGGGAGAGGTGAAATCACCAAAATTTGCTTACTGATTAAATAGGTTAAAGGAGAAGGAAAAAGAGTCACGGATGACTCCCAGGTGGTCATTAATATTATAGCTAATAATAATAATAATGGCTAACATTAATTCAGGTGGTGCCTTAAGGTTTACAAAGTATTTTACTTGTGTTCATTTGATGCTTATAATAACTCTAGGGAGATAGGTGCTAGTGTTATTTGGTGTTATATGGTGTTTAATGTGTTCAGGCAGTCTGCTAAGGACTTTACAATTATTACTTCTTTTGATCCTTTTGATCCAATTTTATTTATGAAAAACCAGAAACTAGGTGAGGCTACATGACTAGTCACAGAGCTAGTTGGTGACTGAGACAGGATTTAAATTCAGGTCTTCATGATTCCAAGTTGAAAGATCTGTTCATCATGCCACACTGTCCTTCGTTTTATATGTGCAATTATATATATATATATACATATATATATATGTATATATATATATAGACATACAGCATCTAAGACTCTGGAAACATTACATAAACACATTTCAAATACATGTGTATACCTTTTATCTGTATACATATGTGAATATGTATTAAGGTTCATTGAATCATTTTGGAAACTTCAGGCACATCTTTGTCTCTGTATCTAGTAGTAAATAATTCAAAAGCAGACAATCAACTCTATTTTGCAAGTCTTATTTTCCATTATAATATTCATTGTCATCATTATCCTTTGAAACAGATCACCTTAGTTTTAAACATCAGGGAGCTTCTTAGTTCTAAATGATGCTGAATTTTATTTACATCTTGCAGAAGTTTTATAAGGTCAAATTCTAAGTTGTTATACTTGCCCTTCATGACTTCCATCCTTCCTCCTTTATTTTCTTATCCATGTCAAAGGAGGATCTTTCTTTGACACCTCTGTTACTTTTTTTCCCCCTACATAATTGAAACTTGACAACCCTCCCTCTCTCCTGATATTCCTTGGGCAATCCTCCTTTGACAGATTGTTTGACCTCTCAACCTAGTTCAATCCTAGAGTGCTGGTCCATATATAAGGAAGAAAGAGTTAAGGAAACATGTCTTCAGGAATAAATATTGTTCTGTTATTCTCATTTGGGTCTGAGCAGAATTTATTATACTCCAAGATTCACATCTGTACTCTTCATATAGTTTATAGAAGAGTGAGCTGAAGAAACTTTTGTTGTTCATTCAACATCTTAGGTTTACTTACTAGGTTATTGTTATGGGCAAAGAACTGTGATATATAAAAAGAAAATGAAACATTCCTTGTCTTGAAAGAGCTAACATTCTATTAGGAGGAAAATAAAGCTTATGGAGACAATTAAATAACAATATATGTATGTATATATACATGTATATATATATATTTATATGTATATATATTCAAAATAAGGTCTGGGGTTTGGAGGGGAATTATTGTCCTGTGAGATCATTTAACTTGGAAGGATGAGGAGGGAAAAAAATGTGCAGATTGGAAAGGAGGGACACGATGAGAGTAATTTTATACTCCTTTGATTATTTCTGATTTTATATCCCAGACAAATAGACCAGGGAACTCTGCTTGCAAAACTTGACATCAAAGATAATTCTGTGTTCTGTGTGTTTGATTGGAAGTTTGATTGTAGCTTGTGTTGTGATAGAGTGCTAAGACTTTGTCTTGACTATTTAAGGGGAACAACACAGCTGAAAGACCAGAACATTTTAAAATGATAATGTAATTCCCTTATTGGCTACTTGTCAGAAAAAGCTCCTGACTCAATGGATCTGTTTTTTTAAGATTTTTTTCAAGGCAATGGGGTTAAGTGGCTTGCCCAAGGCCACATGGCTAGGTAATTTTTAAGTGTCTGAGGTCAGATTTAAACTCAGGTACTCCTGACTCCAAGGCTGGTGCTCTATCCACTGTGCCACCTAGCCCCCCCCCCCAATGGATCTTTAAAATGAGAGTTGGACCTTCCTTTTCTCTCTTCCCTTACAATCTACTGAACATTCCCTGAGTATTTGATATTCTCTGTAGAATTCCTTCCACACAACTGAAAGAGAGAAAGTGGACAGCAAACATTTGGCAGCTGAAGCATGTGAGGAGAGCCTGAGTGTAGGTCCCCTGATGGTCACTTCTGTTTTGATTCTTTCCTAAGAATCGATGACCAATTGTGAGATTGATTAGTCCAATATTGGAAGCAATCTTGTGAATTTAGATCCTAGGTTCCATGGTCAGAGATAAAAGTGGCAAATGGGATTAACCTATGGCAAGGCTTCCCAGAGGAGAGGAAACTGTAGTAAAAACTGGATAGTGCCAAGTCATGTAACATTCTTATTCAAATTCTGCAAACTGCTTCATTTTCTGAAGTTTAAGTTTCATACTCTTGAGAAAATATATTAGTAGTCATAAATTATTGTTTCTCATTTATGTTAACTATTATTTATGGGTGTAAATGAAAGAAAAGCTGTCCTAGAGCTGATAAAATTCTCTGCGTTGGAGAGACCAAATATGAGCCAAATATAGCCTTTAAAGTATTTTCAAAGTTGGAGATGTAAAAGTCAAAGACAATGGAAAGAGCCTGATCTACCTCTTTGGGGAACAGGCACCTTAGGGAAGAGGGAGAAGGTTAAATTTTTCAACCCCTTAGGGCCATCAGTAATTCTGATTATTGTGGCATTGGCCATCTAGGTAGTGCAGTGGTTAGAGCACTGACCCTAGAGTCAAGATGACTCAAGTTCAAATCCAGCCTCAGACTCTTGATACTTAGTAACTGTGTGATATTGGGCAAATCACTTAACCCTGATTTCTTGGTATCCAGAACCATCTCCAGTTGTCCTGATTCCTATCCAGCCACTTGACCCAGATGACTCCAGAGAAGAAAATGAGGCTAGTGACTTTGCATAGCACCCCTCACTCAAATCCAATTCACTTGCATGTCAAGGGACTGCCTCCATGATGTCATGGTCTTCTTGGACAAAGAAGGAAAAACAACAACTTAAGGGCTTTCTTAATTAGATGGACTGATTCTAATCAACCCCTTAGTGCATACCTTGTTTTGTCATGTATAAGATGCACTTCAATTTTGGGGCCCCAAATTTGAAAAAATATATATTATATAAATTTATTGAACTCATTTTATTCTTCATAAAATTCATACAACTCCTTATCACTGTCAAAACTCCTATCCATTAGTTTGTCCTCATCTGTGTTTGATGGTGAATCACTGTCTTAGGAGAGGCTCTGACTGCTCTCCTGTCTGTGCTCTGGTCTGTAGTTAACCACAAAAACTCCCTGGGGAAGTCTGGTGAGTGACTGCATGCTTAGTTCATTCTGTTTCATGAACCTGAAGAACCAAAATGATTCTCCTTTGCAATCAATAACTTCTTTTTCATCAGCAATTCTTCTTGCCTCATGCCGAACCATCTTTTGTGGACCCTGCAATTCCAATGACTCTTTGCTCTTCAATCCATATCTTTACTTCCTCTCTAAATCAGGCCATTTTGTTGACTTGCCGCTCATGCCTAGTTCATGACATTTTCAGTAAGGTTTCTTCTTCATGTAGGCAGTCTTGGATTATTTTCTCAATTGGAGGAGAACCAAATTTGCATTCAGCAGCATTATTTCCTTTCACTTTTGTAAACTAGATCACTTTTAATTTGAATTCAGTACTGTACAAAAATCTTTTCTGAGTCATTTCTGGCCAGGACATGGCATTGTGCAAAGACAACAAGTGTGAAAAAGTGGGAAATGCAAGTAAAAAAAATCTACGACCATTGTATAAAATGTCTCCGGTTTTTGGACATTAAATTTTTTGAAAAAACTTGCATCTTATATATGGGGAAATATGGTAATTACTTTTTGGCAGCTAGGTAGTCCATTAGATTTCTTGGTGATTTAGTGCAGCACCCCCCTCATTCAAATCCAATTCATGTGCTTGTTATGGTATCACCTCCCTGATGTCAAGGTCTTCTTTAAGAACGAAAGACAATCATCAGTTTTAGATCATATCCTCTTTTTTCTATTCCTCCTCCTCCTCTTCATTATTATTTGGGGTTTATCTGAGTGTATTTGCACTCTTTTTGAACTGTCTCCTCACCCTATCAAAAGACAAATTTGAACTGTTCCATGTATTTGTAGAAATTCATTAGAGAAAAGTGAGATGTCCTGTGAGTTTCAGACACTAATAATTTTTGCCCCACAAACACTATATGAATGACCTTTTACATCATCAAGGGATCAAGTAGGGAAAATATATGGGTATACCCTATATATTTCAGGAAACTGTGGGAGATTTTTTTACCCAAGATAATTTTTTTCATTAAGCGGAAAACTTCTGTTGAATCTTAGATCCTTAATCCCTGTGGGGAGAGTCCCAGGGGTTCCTCTGGGACTAAAATTTCTGAGAGGGAAGTTTTCTTTTGTTTCCTTTTTTTTTTTAATTTGCTTTGTTTGGAGGCCTAAGAAAGACCAAATGGCCTGTAATCTCTGTAATGTTATTCGTTGAATTTGCATCACTTTGCTTGTGGGAATGGAGACTGCAATCTCCAGGACTACCTGGTGCAATAAGCCTGGGAATTCCCTAAAGATTGTCAATTTTGGGACTGTAAAAGAACTATGAGATTTGAAACCATTTGATTTTATTCAGTGCAAGGCAGTGGAGGGATGCATTGAAAGGACAATGCTTGAGCTTCAATGTGACCTCTGGAAAACTTTACATAATTCTAGCCCTTTTGTTTTAGATAGCAAACATTTAACCTGTAGAAAAGTTTTAGGGGTGGCTAGGTGGCACAGTGAATAGAGTACTGGCCCTCAAGTCAGGAGTTCAAATACAGCCTCAGACACTTAATAATTACCTAGCTGTGTGGCCTTGGGCAAGTCACTTAACCCCATTTGCCTTGCAAAAACCTAAAAAAAAAAGAAAAAGAAAAGTTTGATAATTAAAAACACTGCTGATGAACACAGGGAGCTGGGGGGTGGGGGGTGAGGGGGTGGGGATGCTATGGGTTTGTCCTTTTCAGCTCTAAAGAACACATTTGTGGATACAGTTCAAACCTTAGGAAATTTTTTCTCTAATGAGAGGTCATTTTTTTGCCTATTTAAATGAGTATCTTATAGTTTCAGGAAAAAATTACTTAAAAATCTTAGGTTTGGGTTGGGGTTTTTTTGGTGAGGCAATGGGGTTAAGTGACTTGTCCAAGATCACACAGCTGAATTAAGTGTCTGAGGTCACTTTTGAACTCAGGTCCTTCTGTGCTCTATCCACGGCACCACCTAGCTGCCCCAAATTCTTAAGTTTTGAATCATTCCTACAATCCTTTCCAAAGCAAGCATTAAAGATGTACTTAATGTATAATGTAGATCCAGTATATGATAGTTACTTATTTTATATATATATATATATATATATATATATATATATATATAAATATATATATATGAAATGCTAAACTCAAAAGACACATAAGGACACATAAAATCTAAAATAAGCAGCACCAATAATGTAACTATTATTTTGATTGTTAAAATATAAACACATGATGATGCAGTTTGAGGGACTGCTAAATAGAAATTTTATATTCTACTTTGGCTCTTTTCTGTCCAAACTCTCACCAAGCACGTAACTTCTGGCAAGCTCAGTCATGAGTCAACTTCTTTCTTTGGTGATAGTTATTCTCTCTGATGTAGAAACTCCCTTTGCTACTAGTCAGCTCCAAATAAGAAACTAAAGATATGCAATGTCTCAAATTTACTTGTTATCTAGCACTGGATACCTTCATCTTGAGATCTGTTCCAGGGGTGCTGGTAATGTTTAGCAACCATCTCCCTTGGCAAAAAAAAAAAGGAAATATGCCCTCAAGACAATTTTAAGACTAATCTACATTATTAATATTTTGCCCAAAAGTTTCTTAAGCTAACAACAAAACATCAAGTCAAGTCTAGATTTGTAGTAGTGTCAATTTCAGAGATAAAAGTTCTCACACTGAAAATTTGACAATCAAGGACCTTAGAGTTCTCTTAGTCCAGCCTCCTCATTTTATAGAGAAGGTAAGTGCACCCCAGTGAGGATAAAGGACTTGTATAAGGTCTCCCAGCTAGTTAGTGGTAGAGCTAGAACTCCTGATTCTAGGCCAGTGCTCTTTCCACTATTCAATGCTACCTCCCCAATGAAACCATTTAACTGAAATAAGTTCTTAGTATTTATAGACAGCAGTGAAATATGAAGGAGAAACTGATTCAAAGAGCCCCATTTGTTGTGGTAAACAGGTATATTAACTGTTCACACATGGGACTTTTATGTCTTATATGCAGATTTTTGCTATAAAATGGTTTGTTGGGTTTTTTTTTTGCTTTTTAGTTTTGATTATCAACACAAGTGACCCAAGCTAATAAAATAGCATTAATAGCTTCACATGGGGGAAAAAAGAAAATGTAACAGTTCTTATAGTAATAATGTTTTCCTTCATTTCTGAAGAAGATCATGACATCAGGGAGGTGATGCCATAACAAGCACGTGAATTGGAATTGAGTGATGGGGTGTTGTGCTAAGTCACCAGCCTCACTTTCTCCTCCAGAGTCACGTGGCCAGATATGAACCAGGACTACTGAAGATGACCCTGGATTTGGGGCAATCAGGGTTAAGTGCCTTGCTCACTAGTAAGTTTAGAGGCTAGATTTAGACTCCTGTCCTCCTGATTCCAGGGCCAGTACTCTATCCACTGCTCCATCTAGCTGCCCTACTAACAGTCCTTAGAGTTGTTGCCAGCACAACCTTGGCATTTCTAGCATCTATGAGCTTGCCTAATTTATACAAATCTTTTAGATGTCATGTAGTTGTTATTCAATATCCCCCCCAAGTAGAGTAAAAGGCACCAAAATCTATTTCCTACACCCCATTAGGGATACATGAGAGAAGAGTAGAAAAAGATAAGCCATTTGCTTTGAAAGATCCCTCTTTGAGTCATCTATTTTGTTTGTTTGGTGGTCAATAAAGGTTTTGCTTCATCATCTCAAAGTGAGAGCTTAATAGAGTTAAACCTTACCTGTCTCATGAAATTATTAGAGGTACAGGTTCAGTCTTCCATGGTGGAGTTAGATAATTCAATTCAACCCCTACCATGTGTATAATGTATAATGTGTATAAAATTGCATGTAAAATATATATGTACATATATAAATACATGCAATATTCTGAAGTCACAGTTTTAGAACTTTAAAAAATATTTGATATTTAGTACATTTTCCCTACCTCCCTCTTATAACTGAGGAAATTGAGTTTGAGAGAGTTTAAATAACTTGACAGAGGTCACATGTAAATAAATTCAGGTTTTTAAAGCAAAATCCTCTGATTTCAAATGCAGTAATATTTATACACCATCATGCTTTTCTATATATAATTTAAAGATTCTCTCTGAATTTTTAACAGAATTAATGTGAGACTTCTGTTGAGAATTTACATGTACAATCAGGAAGTTAATTATCAGTTACCATAGGAACCAAAACAAGCTTTTCTAGATTATTAAGATAACATTTTATAAAATCATATATTGTATTTCTATGTATAGTGTAGAAAAGTGATTGCTATTTTGTGAAAATCATTGGTGCTTTTGTTTCTAGGATTTATAAATGTTCAAATATTATCATGAATATGTATAACAGCATGTGACAACAAATTCTTCAATAGAAACACAGGATGTCAACCATGTTTTACTAGGATCAAAGGTCTAAGACTGAAAAAGTACCTTAGAGATAGGTAAAATAATCTTACAAATGAGGAAATTTAAGAGTCAGAGAGTTTAAGGGTATGACATCTTCAGTCCTGAGGAATTCAGAAAATTCCTGGTGTCTAAGCTATTCTGTGAAGATTTGGGGATTTTTAAGACCACATAGTAGAGTATTCTGAAATCAGAAGATAAAACAGGAAAAGATAAGGAAGAGTAGTAGACAGGGAAGAAGAAGGTGAGATGGTGTGGCCTAGTGGCAAGTTGTTTAAATTTTCAGCCTTCTAGACAATTTTCTAAGATAGAAACTGTAGAAAAGGTGCTGGCCTTCATTTGTAAAGGGAGTTCTGCCTGCTTGTATGTGTACATATACAAATATATATATGTATATACACTTAATTGCTGTACATATATAATATATAGAGATATACTTATTTGCTGTGAAATATGGCAAATAATTTATGCTAATGTGTTTAGAACACTCATGTATCTATCTGCCAAACAAATATTTATTAATACTTATTTAGGTGCTTTGAGATAAACATGATTGAATAATGTTCACATAATGTTCTAACTCTAAAGAATTTAAAAATCAGTTGGAGAAATTACATGAAATATTTCATCATAATATAGCTAGAATTTTTATAGTGCTGTATGTTTGCAAAGTACTCTGGGCAGCTGAATGGTGCAATGGATAGAAGACTGGCCTTTGGAGTCAGGAGAACAGGAGTTTGAATCTGACCTCAGACACTTGACTCTAGCTGTGTGACTCTCGGCAAATCACTTAAGCCCCAATTGTCTCATATCTAGGACCTTCTGCAGTCATCCTAATTCACATCTGGCCACTGGCCCCAGATGGCTCTAGAGGAAAAAGTGAGACTGGTGACTTATCACAGCATCCCCTCACTCAAATCCAATTCACCTGCTTATCATGGCATCACCTCTCTGATATCATGGTCTTCTTCAAGAATGAAGGACAAAAAAAAAGGTAAAAGAAAACATTATAATTACTCTATGAATATTATCTTTTCCTCATAGCACTCCTGGGAGGCAAATGTTATTATTATTCCTATTTTGCAGATGAGGAAATGAGACAAACAAGATGTTAAGTAACTTGTCTTGGGTCCCATATTTGGTAGCAGTCCGGAGTTGAATACAGACTCTTACTGACTCTAGGTCCAGTGCTCTAACCCCTTCACCACATAACTGTCTTAACACACAAATCCTAAATGGTAGTGGCTATGAGAATTCATAGAAGGAATAACTCATTGTAGGTTGTTAAAGGAAGTCTTCATAGAACAGGGAGGTGTTCTGAACAAGGGTCACAGGATGGACACAAATAAAAAGTAAGAATGTTCAAGGGACAAGAAGGAGACTAACTTGCTTCACACTGTGGTTCAGTGATAAATTTGGAGAGTTAGATTTGGGGGATTCTTTATGGACAGGTTTGAATATCACTACTGTAATGAGTATGCAAAGGGGTGGAGCCAAGATGGCTACAAGAAGGGATCGAGTCTTAGGCACTCTCTGATAAAACTTCGAAACTAAGGACTCTAACTAAACTTTCAAGAGACAGAACCCACAGAGGGACCCTGTGAGGCAGTTCTCCTACTCAAGGTAACCCGGAAAAGAGCAGAAAGGCTCTGCTCCCCGGGGTTGGAGGGGCGGCCCACTGGAGGGGTGGCCCGCCAGAGCCAAAGAACTTCAGCCTCCCGGAGGCAGACCCAGGGCTCTGGGAGCCCCAGCTCACAGCAGCGGGAGAGTCTCCTGAGCTGCACCCCAGGGAGCACCGGGCACAAAGTGGGGGAACAGCGGGGGACCTCTGCCAGAGTGAGCATGTGGAGCCCAGCCCTCAGGGCACACAGAGAGCAGCCTGGCCAGAGC
The DNA here is from genome assembly GCF_037893015.1 of Macrotis lagotis. Classification (NCBI taxonomy): domain Eukaryota; kingdom Metazoa; phylum Chordata; class Mammalia; order Peramelemorphia; family Peramelidae; genus Macrotis; species Macrotis lagotis. The sequence continues at coordinate 670,786,807 of NC_133658.1, read as the reverse complement.
AGCCCAGATCCAGGAACAGAAGCAGGAGGAGCTGGTAAGCAGGAGCCCCCAGGGCATGAGCCCATTGAACCTAGGGAGGAGAGTGAAGAGAGAGACTGCAGAGCTCTGTCCTCTGACCCTGGAACAGGACTCTGGGGCTCTGACCAGATTCAGATCCTGATCGCTGTCTAGGCCCCGCAATGGAACAGCAGAGCCCCCCCCCCCCCCCACCTCAGCCCCGTGGCAGAGGGAGGGCGCTTATGGTCATACACAGACCAGGAGGGAGGACAGAGCCTCACACACTGAGACCCTTGTGGGAGTGTCCCAAGAGCTCAGGAAGTACCCCAAAACCAGGCCCAGGCTGGGAAAATGAGCAAGCAGAGAAACAAGAGGAAGACCATTGAGAAATATTTTGCATATGAGCCCAAGAAGGATCAAAACACTCAGTCTGAAGATGAGGAAGCACAAGCTCCTGCATCTAAAGACTCCAAGAAAAACAGAAATTGGGTTCAGGCCATGACAGAGCTCAAAAAAGACTTTGAAAATCAAATGAGGGAGTTGGAAGAAAATGAGTATGCAAAAATAGTCATTAAGGGTTTATGAGTTTGAGATTGTCAAGATAAAAGTAATAACAAAAATATAGCTTTTTTACCACACCTCATCTTAGCAAAGTGATAAGTGGGGTAGTTACATCATTTAAAATATTTTCATTGATAATTTCTTGTTTTTTTACATCATCATAGTATTCTATTTGTTCCTTCCCCTCCCCTTCCCTGAGAGTCATCCCATATGACAAATAATATATTATTTGGGAGAGGAAAAAAAAGTCAGCACATTTGATTGATATATTGAAAAAAAGCACAAAAATGTGTAATATGAACCTCCCACCACCATGAAGGAGTACTGGGATTATCTTCTTGTATCTCTTCTTTCAAGTCTCATTTGATCTTTATAAATTATAATTTATAATTAATAAATCAAATTTACTTTTGATTTTTGATGTGCCATACTTTCCATTTATACTATGTTAGTTACTGTCTGTATTACATTTCATTGAAGAGTTTCTCTATTTCTCCAGGACCTGATGTCATTATATAATCAACAAATAGAATTTTTTGGAGAGCTTCACCCTATATAGAGAATGCAACTTGCATTGAGGCCTTGCACAGGTCATCTTCCATGAAGTGCTTTATTCCTTTGAGACACATTTATTTTTTGATTTTATGCTTCACATTATTCATCAGATGATCAAAAAATAAAGTAATCTCTGTAGTTGCCTTTATCAAAGAACTGATGATTAAGAAAGCTTAAGTAAGCAACAGAATAGAGATTTTAAGACTATGTTCTGTTTTACCTAGTCATTTTTTTTTGTAATCAACATCCAATAAATTCTAGTCTTTATGCTTGTTGGTTAACTGGAAGACTGAAATCGAGATATGTTTTTGGATTTTTTTTTTTTTAGGTTTTTGCAGGGCAAATGGAGTTTAAGTGGCTTGCCCAAGGCCACACAGCTAGGTAATTATTGTCTGAGACCAGATTTGAACCCAGGTACTACCTGAGTCCAGGGCGGGTGCTTTATCTACTGTGCCACCTAGCTGCCCCTGAAAGTGAGATATGTTAGAGAAAATCATTATAGTTTCATAAAGGATAAATACATGCACACACACAAAACTCTAAAATTTTTTGTAATGAATTTTTGTGCTGTCATCATAGGTATATACCTATGAAACCTGGACAGTGTACTAGCACCATGCCAGGAAATCAAATCTCTTCAATTTGAATTATTTTTGGAAGATTCTGAAGATACACTTGGCAAGATAAGGTCCTTCCTTCAGCTGAACTGCCAAGCATTCAAAGCCCACTATAGTGAGCTGCCATGTTGTTCAAATGCCAAATATATGCTTGCCCTCCAAAAAATAAAAAAAACAAAAAACAAAACCCCCTATTTTATGGTTAAAGAATATCCTCTGCAAAAGTCTTCTTTTTATAGTTTCATTAAGGATATTCTTCACGCATATAATGAGTTTTTTTGAGATGAAAGAATAGTTAAATGGTTCAATAGTTGCTGATGTCTTCTCATTTCCTTTTGAGGTTAATAGTACCTATGTTTTGTTTTTTATTTTTGTTCTAATACAAGAAAATTTCTTTTTGGAACAACTAGTCTGTTTGTAATAAATATTTCTATGTATTGCAATGGTTGTTTCCATGAAGTTTGATACTACTAAACTTAATGGTATTAAGGAGAATGTCATTTGACATTTTTACCCCTTACCCTTTGAAATGCTAAAGAAGAGTATCAGATGTTGGTGGATGGTGAATGGATTGGTGGTACAGCTCAACTTTATTCTAAGTAATCTAATCATTTTTACTGTCAGGTTTGTATGTGGTCAGTCATTGGAAGTTGATGATTATTGTGTTGAGAGCTACAGATGATAGAACTTAGTAAAATAAACATTATTATCTACAGGATAATAAATAAATAAATGCCTGTCTGTAACAGTATGAAAAGATAGTATCTTATATACAAGATGTGCAAAATGCTATGCTAGATTCAATGGGCAGGGATATTATCAACTTGGTAAAATGGGTAAATGGAAGGGAAATCAGAAAAGACTTTCTGCATTAGAGCCCTTATTTCCTTTCTTCAAAAAGAAGTAGCATTTAATCTTGTCTTTAGAAGATGGGAAAAATTTTCCAAAAGAAGAAATGCATGGAGGAGGATGGAGGGAATTTGAGGCATAGCAATTGCATAAGGATCAGGCATTTGTGATTACAAAGACATTCTCCAGTCTAGCTGGAGTTTTGGACATACACAAAGTACAATCCTAGATAGGTAACACTATACAAATGGATGGTAATTTGATTATGGTTTTGATGAAAACTATTAAGAGACCTTAGCAAAACTTACAATTGATTATTATATTGATAATTTTCCCTATGTGTCTAAAACTAGAAAGTTCTCCTAGTAGTGAAATACAATAATGGTTATCCAGTTAATTATATGAGTGATATGCAAAATCAACATTACAAAGTGCCTTGTATAGGCCAGGTTCTAGATATATTCATGTTGAGCTGTTTCCCCTTCTTTGGGATCCCATTTGGGGTTTTCTTGGCAAAGCTACTGGAGTGCTTTGCCATTTCCTTCTCCAGTCCATTTTACAGGTGAGGAAACTGAGGCAGGCAGCGCTAAGTTACTAGGCTAGGGTTATACTGTAAGTAATCATCTGAGGACAGATTTGAACTCAGGAAGCTGATTTTTCCTGATTCCCATTCCTTAGTGCTTTATCTACTCTTCCACACACAGACAACTAAAAAAGTCCTTGATTTCAAAGGGCTTCCACACTATTGGGGAAAACATGCATATAAAAATAAATACAAAATCAAACCAAGTAAATTTAAGGCATTTGGGGGTATCAGTAAAGGCATTATGTAGAAAGTAGCTCTTGGGTTGAATTTTGAAGGAAATATTCCATGAGGCAGGAGTGAGGAGGGATCCATTCCAGAAGAAGTTTTAGGTTTTATTTTTTTTGAGTAGAGAAATGTCAAGATCCAGTCTATGTCTTGTAAATAAAACTTTGGCAACTGTGTAATGAAGTATTACATTTTTAGGAAGTGGATGAATCATAAAGAATAAATAACAGCACAAATTTCATTAAAAACTTTTGCCTGGCACATTGGTGGTGCTTATATTGACTGAATGGCTGATTAAATAGTACTTTGGAAAGACTATCAAGTTAAATGAAGAGTATAAGGTAAGCATATTGGCCCCTAACACTTTCTAAATATTTATAATAGAACATATTTCATGATCTTTTCCCCCTCCCCCACCCCCAGGCAGGTTCAAGAACTTATTTAGGGCAAGCTGGCTTTTAAAATAACTGTCATCAAAAACCAATTTTTAAAAGATGTCAATATTGTTAACATGAAAAAGTTATACTATTAGCCATAGCAGGACATTATCCTAAGTTTATGATTGAAAGTGAAACCTTTTGTATTGGGAACAGATATGAAAAGTGACATTAGAAGATTTACATAAATGTAATTTATGAAATTATACTGAGAAATGAGTTTTTGTACTAAAATATCTCATAGTAAGTAATATTTCTAGTATCATCTCCTTCTTTCTATTCACCCACCTATGACCCTAGTATACCTTTTTCTCTTCTTGCCTGAACTTTGTAAAAGCTTCATAATAATTGACATAAGTCTGTCCATGCCATTTTCTTGCTTAGTAAACTCTAGTGAACAAAACAAAATACAAACTCCTTTATCATTTGAGAAAACTGTTAACATCTACTTTTCCAACATAATTATGTTACACCACCATATGAGTTTGATGGTTCATCAAAAGCTAGTGCTAGGGGCAGCTAGATGGCACAGTGGATAGAGCACCAGCCCTGGAGTCAGGAGTACCTGAGTTCAAATCCCACCTCAGACACTTAATAATTACCTAGCTGTGTGGCCTTGGGCAAGCCACTTAACCCCATTGCCTTGCAAAAACCTAAAAAAAATAAAAGCTAGTGCTACCTCATAAAAAAGATACATCACTTCTCTTTATTTCTTTACAGAAGTTTTTACTATGCTTGAAATAAATTCTCTCTGCCTTAGAGCCCTTATTTCCTTTAAAACTCATGTTAACAAAGAATTATGATTTTCATATTGATATGTATAAGGAACATACTAATAATTTCACAGAGTTCCCTTGGCCGACTGCCCTGGGAATCAGCAAGATCAAAGCAGCCTGGAGCAATCACTAATCCTGACAAGTCTGTATTCTTTCTCTGACCTGTCCTTGTCTGTGATAAGTGAAGTGATTTTGTTCTGTACACAAGCAAAATAATGGAGTACCCCCAAGACTGAATAATCAACTGGGTCATTCCCATAAGCCTGGAGGACCTTGGATGGTCATGGCTACTGTAACAGTTGTATTGTCCTGTATTGATGGACTAGTCCTAGGAAGATCACTCAAACCCTAAAACTGATTGTTTTGTGATTGATCTTCCTCCTCCCTTCCCTCTTAAGATCCTGTTTATTTATTCTTAGCTTCCACTACAGTAAAGTGGAGCTCCAATTGATGCACAGAATTATGAACATAGGAAATTTGTAATTAGAAACAAAATCTGAAATCTTTTATGTTGTTAAATTTTGGTAAAATGTTATCTGTTCCTGAGATGTAAATTACTCCTATTGTTCCTTAGTTAAATGTAAAATTTGTAGCATCTCCTTATTCCCAATCTCCAGTTTCCAACCTTTTTATCTAGTTTTGGCCACCTTAAGGGGAAGAGGGAGTTCCCCTTTGCCCTTAGTACCCAGATAATGGGCAAGACTATAAAAGCTTGGCTTAACTCCCCTTGAAGGCATTGCTGCCTCCCAGTCCCAGTCAGCTCTCCCAGTCTTTTTCTCTCCTTATCTTTGTCTCTATCTCCCAAGCAACCTAGCTGAGTCTTTTGTTATTCACTCCTGTCATCAAAGTGTCAGTTGCTTCTCTGGAGGAAGAAAGTTTTTAATCTTTATACTTTGCAGCAATCTATTATAAATCCTGAGCAGTTTTAAATAAATCCCAGGGAGTATGTGAACTCATTCACTAATTCAAGACCTCTCAATCTCTATTGGAGATCCCAACTCTCATCCACTACACAATTAGTAGAAATCCCAATTTGTAAATCTATTCCTTGCAATAAAAGTAATTAAACTGTTACTTGATTACTGACCTGCTCTGTTACTTCCAGGTTAGAGATTGGTGTTTTGTTTTTTTTAGGTTTTTTGCAGGGCAAATGGGGTTGAGTGGCTTGCCCAAAGCCACACAGCTAGGTGATTATTAAGTGTCTGAGGCCAGATTTGAACTCAGGTTAACTCCTGACTCCAGGGCCAGTGTGCTATCCACTGCACCACCTAACCACCCCCAGTAAAAAAATTTTTAATACTCAGTTCAAGTCTTCTACATCATATTATAGATCAGATATAGATAATTTGCTAATTCCTGTTTCCCATCTCCAGTGCTTTAATTGTACCCTACAAAATGCTAGCTCTACTGAACAATGTACTTAACCTGTATATCACAGATATCCATTTAACTTCATGAGAAAACTTTGGAAACTTCCTAGTTTGTGACCCTGGGCAAGCCACTTAGCTTCTGTTTGCCACTAGGTAAAGAAATGGCAAACCACTCCAGTAATTTTGCCAAGAAGATCCCATAGACAGAGCTTCACTTGGTTGTAAAGAGTCTAACATGACTAAAAAAAACTGAATCAAAAAACAAAACAAAACAAAAAAATTTTTAAAAGAAAAAGGATATCAAGCTTGAAATTTGGGAATTGTGAGTTGCTTTGATCACATATTTCCCCTATATGTATATGCTATGTATATGCTAAATTCATGTCATTCTCCCTACTTGTACCCCACCTCATGGATTCTGTATGTATTTGTAGAAGAGTGCACATTGATTTGGGGGTGAGAGGTGTTTTGCCATTGGATAGCCCTTGCTGAAGAATTTCTCCATGATGCTTATTAAGCAGAAACAAACTCATAGGGGTTTATAATTTACTTTATTAGTAGAAAAACCATCCACAGAATTACCCCTTTGAGAATTACAGCAAATAACACCTCTAGATACTCAATCTACCAGTATCCAGTGTGATTTAGAGGAATGAAGGGAGGGGTTCTTGCTGGCCAGTACTATATATACACTTTTCTGCAGGATCCTGGCTGTTTCCCAAGAGGACAGAACTTTGGTAAACTTCAGAGAAAGAAATGTTTCATTTTTATCATGGAATCAAAGCCTCCTTCAGTTCCTGGTACATAGAAATTTAATAATTTTTTTTTTTACTGATTGCTTAAACTAAAAGAATGCTTCTTTTGAAATTACAGTAAAGGAGTAGAGAGATCTGGGTTTAAATTGTACTTTTGGTACTTATCTGTGTGACCTTGGACAAGTCACAAGGTCTCTGGGTTTTAATTTTCTTCTTTTTAAATGGAGGGACTTGCATTAGGTGGTCTCTGAGGTTCCCTTCAGCTTCGATGAATGATCCTAAGACCTAGCCTGGAACAGGCATATTACCACAATGATCTTGGTTAGGTTATAACTTCTCTAGGCAAAATGTGGTGGGTTGGAGTCTCTCAAAGGTCTCTTAGCTCTACGTCTTGGTTGTCAAGATGTATAGCATACTGATGATCATAAGACTACTTGTGATAAATAAGATAGATTCAATCGATAGGCTCTAGCCTTGGTTGAGAAGACAAAAATTCCTTGGTTATTTCATCACACCTATACAACCGCTAGCTTCTATTTGTGCTTTCTCTTTATTATTACTAAACTCTCTAGAATTAAATATTAAAAATATAAGTTGAATTTTGTTTGTGAGTTTCTTCTCATCACACCTCCTTGGGCTGTCAAAGTGCAGAAAATCAGAGAGGTGGAGGTGCACCCCCAGTTCTTAACCACTATAGAAAAAGCAATCTGTTCCCTGGGGTCCTCCTGCCCTGCCAGTGTTCTACTCTGCAGCACCCCCTCCCCGATCCTTTCTAGTTGACCCTTTAGGGCTCAGAATAAACAGCTAGTCTCCTCTCCGATCCCATTTCCACTTCTTCCTTTGGCAGCTGCGGGACAGAAGAAGGCCGTGCGAGCTCGGCGAGCCCCAGCCCCAGCCCTGCCGGGTTTAGGAAACAGCCAGCACTCGGCACGGAAGTTTGCAGGGTTCTTGCCAGTCGGATGGCCGCCTTCCCTGCCTCCTCCACTTCCTCCACCACCCCGGAGCCATCAGCTCCTCCTCCTCCTCTCCCTTCTCCGCCTACTCTTCTCAGCCGCTGTTGCACCCAGGCCGGGATGTCCCCCCGCGCCCAGGTCAGTTAGTTCCCTGCCGGCCTCAGAAAGTTAAGCACCGGCTAAGAGCAACGGGGAGGCCCGGAGGGACGGGATTGGGGGGCAGCTGTGTGGCAGGGACAGAGGACTGACGAGGAGGGCCGCTCGGAGCTCCAGCCCACGCAGCGATCCCCAGGGAGCACCGTCCCCAGCGGGGAGAGCTGCCCTCCCTAGTGGACGCTGGAGCCAGCGCTGCCCTCCTCTCTCTCTTCCGTGGCCGGCGCGGGGGGAAACTTGGCCCGAGCTCCTTTGTAGCAGGGGCGTCGGGGGGCGCGGAGCAGCTGCGGCCGAGGAGGGGGTGCCTGGGGCGCGGAGACCAGAGCCGAGCCGCGCCACTTCAGAGATGGCCCCGTGGCTGGGGAGGCGGCGGCGGCGGCGGCTTCTGCCTCTACCGCTCCTCCACCTCCTTCTCCCGGGCCTCCTGCTGCTGCTGCCGCCACCTCTCTGCCTCGCCTTCAACCTGGATGTGGAGAGTCCTGCCGAGTATTCTGGCCCCGAGGGAAGTTATTTCGGCTTTGCGGTGGATTTCTTCGCCCCAGACTCTTCCTCGTAAGTGGCCGCAATTTAGTTGGGAGTCTTCCTTTTTCTCTCTCACTTCTTTCTACGCCCTCTGCCCTAGGTTCTAGGCAGGTCTACTAATCCTGTTCCGACTCTTGGGGCTTGACTAGAGCGTCCCCCACAAAGGAAAATGGGAGGTGAGGGTGGGTGAGATCTCCTGGTCTCAGTTTTACACTCGAAAACAAGTGAAAGTTCAACAAAGACTATTTAGTTCGACTCACATTCCGCGCCCCTTCTGCTAGTGGTAGGGACTGGGGTTACTTTCTCACTCAGACCCCTCCTTTTCACTTCTCCAACTTTTCAACAATCCCTCTCTTTTACTGGTTTCCCAGAAGAGGGGTACCGTGTTTTCCCCCCTATCTCTTTTGCTGGACTGTGTTCTTTTCTGGATTCTCTTTCTCTTTTCCATCCCTCTCCCACACTGTCAGAAATCTAACAATAGCTACATTGTTACACTAAGTACTTCATGCCTTATCTCTAGAACTTCCAGGCTTTTACAGATTTGAGGTTGGGCAGATGGATTGAATACACAATTTGAAGTCATTGTTTTCAAAGAATGTGGGTACTTGTTACATTTTCTCTCTAGGTGAATTTGCTGGTATCTTCTTGGTTTGAGAATTTAATTGTAGAGGTGAAATTTTAGGCATTGTAACAATTGTTATTAGTATTTAGTCCAAAGCTGATTCTTTTTCAAATGCTTACTGTTTGTTAGGAAAACATGCCTTGGATATTCATGTGGAAGTATTGATTTTTATAAGGACATACACTCTATCATCCTTTAGATCCAATTTATAAAACTTACAACTGTTTAGGATTCTTTCTGAAAATTTGATACATGAAACATTTTTATGTCCATTCTTTGTTTTCTCAACCAAGAATATTGCTTATACTATTTCAGAGGGAATATTCATGATGCATTTTCATTTACCAGAGATAATTTTAAATAGCAGACTCGAGAAGAGGCCTATATTATTATTTTACATTTGTACCTGTCTTGATGATGGACATATTTGACCGTAGTCTAATCATTAAGGATTTTTTCCATTGTCTATCGTAGTACTAAAAAACAAACCCATCAGCTTCTCCCGTGTCATTTCTTTGAATGACATTTATTTAATAATCAGTCTGTTCAGATGGAGGTAGTCTGAACCACTGTTATTAAAAAAAGAATAGAAAAACCTGCTGTCAACTCTTGTTTTAATTAAAAAATATATTTGGAGTTTTCGATATTGATTACCTTTGCAAAGTGATGCACATAAATTGGACTAAATTGTGTAACATTTGTATTCTTTATTTCTACTTTCTCTTTTGATTCAATATTATTCATCCTTGCCTCTTATTTTGGTATCAAACCATTTTTCATATTTATCTCTTGTTCATACAGGGTTTTATTGTTGCCAAGAGGCTCTTTTTAAGAGCTTCACTTTGTATAGAAATTCCAAAAGTTTTAAAGCATGTAGCTATCTAATACTGCAATGAGAACACTTGTTACGTTAGAATTTAAATTCTTTTTGAGTAGTATATTTTGCAGATATTATCTTGTTAATTTTCCACTAGGTCTTGTGAATTAGGTGGAAAGATAGAAGAGGTTGATAAAACTTTGTGAACTTTTGAAAACTTATTTCCATTTAAAAAATCTGGTTATGTTGGCAACAATGACTATGACATCCAGATACTGTGACTAATTCTGGTCTATGGAAATATACTGTTTGCCTCATGGATTCAAGGATCTTTAAGCCTTCTTTCCAATGTTAAAGTTATGATCATAAGACTCCACTGAAGACATCTTCAGTGGTGGAATAACCTGAATTTGATATACTTTTTTTTTTTTACCAATTGTCAAATCTCTAAAATTGGGATATTGTGAAGTTCAGATGAGAAAGAATCTAAGAGTGTCTTTTAAACATCACACCTAAACTCTTTCCCTCTTAAGAAAAAAATACTATAAAATAATATAATATACTTTCACAAATTATGATAAAAATATTTCTTAATTCACTATTCAAATAGTGGTATTTTTTTTAAAAAAATCCTTTTTATTGAGTTAGAGGGATGTTGGTGTTTTAATACCTTTACTGAATTAATTCCTGTGTAGTCTTAAAACTATTTGCATGAAATAAAACACAGCTACCAAAGGTAGGGATGAAGGAAAGAAAATCCATGCATTCCTAGTCTTTTTGTCTCCAGAGAAAAGGCAAACTGGATTAGTTAGGAAACTAATAATTCTGACCCTGATGCTTAATACTAAATTTTAATCCAAATCTTCTGTTGTCTATTTGTAATATTGGACAAGTCACAGAATTTTTCTTTGCGAGAATTTTGCATTTGGGGATAATACTAGTGATGATATTTTGGAAGATGTAGCCATGAAAATTGAAAATATAAGTATTAATATAAAAAAATTTGAATGGAACATAAAAGAAAAGGAAATTTTAAAACATCATAGCTCTAGGAAATAGATTCTGATATAAAATTAAAGTTAATAAAAGTGATAAAATTGAAAAAAATCTTAATGAAAATAATTTTAAGTTGACATATATTTCATTTTCTTTGAAATTTGTGGCTTTTGATATTGGTTTAGTAGATATCAAATTTGTCCAGTTTCAAAAAAAATGTGACCATATTCTTGGTGTTGACACCTGTAAAGGCAATTAATTCTGTAATTTATCAAATATATTCTTTGTGAGAGTGGCTATATGATAGTAAGGGGTAGAAATCAAAAATATTTTTTCCTATTCAAACCTCACACTTAGTGCTATAATAAACTAATAAAACAATTGATAGAATTAGAAAAATCATAGGCTTTTATAGCCAAAAAGAAATGAGAAAAGAAAGAACTATCTGTATGTATATGCATATATTTAATCCTTAATACTTAGAATATTATCTTATAGGCTGGGTAATAATAGTTTTTGATTGACTGATTAATTCATTATTATATTATAGTACTACAGGGTAATTTCTACTGTCTTCAGATTTTCTTGAATTTCTTAATAAATATATGACTTGTAGCATGGCTACTGCTAAGCAGTCCTGTGTACTTGAATGTCTTGAAGAATTTGTAGAGTAAACTTGAGAAAATTTGTGTTTGGAGCAATCACAAGAGTTTTAATATGTTCTGGAGCCTAAAGAGAAGAATTACACTCTATATTCTTATGGGGTACTGGCAAGTAAGGAAAAAGAAAGATCATACAGTTAAGTACATTAGGTTTAATTCAGTCTGGGTCATGTTATTTCAGTTGTCAAATAGAGGCAATTAGAGCAAATCAAATGTTCACTGTATCTGTAAGTCAAAGGACCTCTAGGGACCATTTAGTGTTACTCTTAATTTCAAAGATTATGAAATTGTTGTTGAAACATCATATTTATTGTACAAGATATGGGTAGTCAATAGCAGAGTTAAGGTTCAAAGTTAGGTTCTCGGAATACATATGTAGTATTTTCACTATTATTAAGTTTCTATTAAGCACTGGTTATTTGTGGCAGCTAGGTAGCTCAGTACATAGAGAACTGGACCTGTATTCAGGGAGAGTTCAAATGTGACCACAGATACTGTGTGACCTTAAGGAAGTCACTTAACCTCTGTTTGCCTAATCTACTGAAGAAGGAAATGGCAAACCACTCTAGTGTCTTTTGCCAAGAAAACTTCATCCTGGGTCATCAAGAGTTGAAGATGACTGAACAATAACAACTGCCTGTTTATTTCATAAAGTGGCTTTGGAGACAGTAAAACTTAAAATCTTGACTCAGTTATACATTAGCTGTGTGACCCTGAACTGGCACCAAACCTCTCAATACCCTAGGCAACTCTTAAGATTGAAATTAGTGAGTTGTTGCTATCTACGTTAGGAGAAAATTTTCTACAATATTAATTCGTGAAGTTAGACTTTACTATATATAATGGTGTATATTTTATTCACTAAGCTATGATAAAAAGAGAACAGATGACACTATTTAAGTCTGAGTCAGTAATATCTAATTATTTCATCAAACGATGTCATTTCCTCTGAGATAAACTGCAATCTTTCTGTTTTCAGTAATTTTTCTATGTTGCTTTTCTTTTTTTTAAAAAAAAAGTCCATCACCTGTTGGCTAACTTTTGGATGAAGAAGTTCCCATTATTTAGATAGGCCAGCCTTTAGACAGTACATATTGCTTGGTGCTTCCAGTCTTTCTAGCTTACTAGGACTTATTCAAGTCTCTGTTCTTCTGGGTATAGTGTTCAAGAACCCAGGGAGACTTTCACATCCCATAAGTATTGGAGTGTGACTAATGGCAATAAATTGGTTAAAGCAATATTTTGTGAATTTTTGATTTGAAATTGTTAAAAACAAGTCCTTGTTGATGATTGTTTACCTGTAGTTTAATGCCACCTACAATCAAATTACAAGGTAGGAAAAGTATCTTTCACATTTTTGTATGATCCTAAATTATAAGTTTAAAAATTAGTTTGCTGTAGACACCTTGAGACTTAACAGGAAATTGTGTGACTTCTTGGAACTTGGAAAGATTAAAAGTGAGTCAGTTCTTTGCATAAAAACTTGTATATGTTACTTGGTTTGTAGGTTAGAGAGCCTAACAATACATCACAACAAGAATGAAAGCTAATAAAATGGCAAAATAAAAATGCTGACAAGTCTAGCTACATTGGAAATGTTTTCATATTCATTAAAGAGACAATTAGTGAAAGCAAACAGAAATTTTTCATGTTATATTACAACCTTTTATATTTTTGACAGAAGACATCTTTGTTGATGGTAAAGAAAAGAGTATCAGAACTTTAGTGCTAGAGGGAAACCTTAGAGGCCATCTAAAGCAATTTGTTTTATCGGGAAAGTCTTAGAGATATAAAATGGTTTTTGATTTTATGAAATGATGCCTTAAATACTCTCCCTCTTTTAGCAAAGGAGGCTAATTAAAATATATTGCCCTCATCTGAAAATGTGTGCCTTTTTCCCCTACCTTTGGTTCACTTTCTCTGAGAAGCAGAAGGCATTTTTCAAAATTAGTGCCTTGAAATTGCTATGTTATAGCATTGTTTAGACTTCTAATGTCTTTTCTCAATGTAGGAATGTAGGTGATCTCAGTGGATGTTACTGAGTTACAATCCTGCTTCAGACTTCTATAGCCATGAGAACCTGGGCAAGTAATTTTACTTCTTTCAACCTCATTTTCTTCATCTGTAAAATGGGTTAATAGTAGTGGCTACCTGACTGTTGTAAGAGTCAATTTTTTTAAAAAAAATTAATTTCTTTATTGATGTTTTGCTTTCCCAAATACATGTTAGAAAAGGTTTTTTTTAACATTCATTCATATGCCTATGCATATTTCTAAGTTACAAAATTTCCTTCCACCCTCTCTTCCCACCCCCCACCCCCAGTGGCAAACAGTCAGTTTAATATTTTACATACACATTTATCTTCAATATATTTACAGGTTAGCAATTTTTGGTATGAGGAATCAGGACTAAGGGAAAGAAATACACAAGAAATATATTTTTTTAAAAAAAATGAATGTAGTGTTCCTCAGATTCCTCAGATTCTGAAGGATCTTGTTTTGTTTTGTTTTGTCCTAGCTCTCTGAACTGCTAAGGGCAGCTGCATTGATCACGGTTGATCATTTCACAGTGCTGTTGTTAATGTATACATTGTTCTCTTGGTTTTGCTCCTTTCCCTCAGCATCAGATCCTATAATTCCTTCCATGTTTCTCTAGAGTCTTATAGAATGTAAGAATCAAATGTGATAACTATATAAACACTGCAAATCTTAAAAGTTTTATGTAAGTGCTTTTATTAATAGTGGTGTGTTTTTTAAACACACTTTCAGTTCAATATGCATTATTAACATTTTTCTCCATCAATTTTTTACATTTAAACAATCAACAAAACTTTAAGTCAAGTCTTGATTTATGACATTTGTAAATTTCCAAGGTATAAATGTTTACGCAGAAAATTTGACAGTCGTTTTATTAGTATTTTTAACCATTATATTATTGTGATCATTATAAAAGTTGTCATAAAAAGTTTTTCTTTAAGATCACATATCCTCTTGGTTCAGAACCAGGACTCTTATCTGGTTATTATGATACTATTTTGGTGAAGTTTTGAAAAAATCTAATCCTAAATTTTTTAAATCTTTGATTTCCTACAAAATCTACTGCTAAACATAATTCCATGAGGGCAGCTGCACTGTTGTTTTCCTTAGGTGTGGTACATAATCTAGCTAGAGAATAAGGTTTTCTTTGCATTTTAGGCTCCTTAGTAAATATAGTTTCTCATGTAAAGTAGCTTAATGTGAACGTTTTCCATCTATAATGTTCATAAAACTTTGAAGGCTAAAAGAGCTCTCTATAATCTTTTGAGTTGGGAAGGACATTAGAATTCCCTTGGTATCTAACATATGCATACCAGAGAGAATAAGAAATATGATGACTAAATTTTCTACTGGGAACTGCTGAGTGGCGTTCCAGAGAGCTAGGTGGCTCAAGGGATAGAGTATTAAGATCTTGAGTCAGAAAGACTTGATTTCAGATTTAACATGTGACAAGGAATAACTATGTGACCTTGAACAAGTCACTTAACTTTTATTTGATTCAGTTGCCTCAGTTGTAAAAAAAGGGGAAAAGAGCACCTATCTTGTAGAATTGTTGTGAGAATCAAATGAGATGTTTGTAAATCTCTTAAAATAGGGCCTGGCACAAGTTGATACCATATAAATGCTACCATGCTATCTTCCCCAAATGTGAAATTGCTGTCAGATAGGGCCATTCTATAACTCCCATATTGATTTAGACTAGAATTAAGTTTGCATTTTGAACATAGGGAGGTTGAAAGATTATGTAAATATGTGTATTTTTCTGCTATAAATAGAATTGATGTCAGATGTATGTTAAGAGAGATGGGAAGACGAGAGGAAAATCTGTGTTTAGGTATTCTATTATGTACTTGGTAATTTTCTTTCTAGGATAAATATTTGTCTGACTTAAGTTTTAAGTTGGCTTGTTTTCCATGCAACCAAGCAGCAACAAGTTGGCATGTTTTCCATGTGACCAAGAAGCACAACACTTTAGACAAAATTTGTACTAATTTGTGAATATTTCAAACAGCTTTTAAAGAAATGTTCTTCTTCCTTTTTTGTGTGATACAGTTTCTTTAAAATCATATTTTGCCTAAAATGTAATGATTCACTGAAGAATAAAATGGGTAATACATTCCCCTGCCTAAATCACCTGTAAAGATTGAATTTTATAATTTTCCCCCAATCTCCCCACCCCCACCCCAGAAGGCAGTCTGTTAATCTTAACATTGTTTCCATGGTATGCATTGATCTAAGTTGAATGTGATGAGAGAGAAATCATATCCTTAAGGGAAAAAAAAAAATAAAGTATAAGAGCAAAATTACAAAGTAAGCTAACATTTTTTAAAAATTAAAGGTAGTAGTCTTTGATCTTTGTTCAAACTTCACAATTCTTTCTCTGGATACAGATGGTTTTCTCCATTGCAGATATCCCAGAATTGTGCCCAATTGTTGCACTGATGGAATGGGCAAGTCCATTAAAGTTGATTATCACTCCCACGTTGCTGTTAGGGTGTACAATATTCTTCTGGTTCTGCTCATCTCTCTCAGCATCAGTTCATTGCAAATCCTTCCAAGCTTCCCTGAATTCCCATCCCTCCTGGTTTCTAACAGAATAATAGTGTCCTATTACATACATATACTACAGTTTATTAAGCCATTCCCCAATTGATGGACATTCACTCAGTTTCCAATTCTTTGCCACCACAAACAGGGCTGCTTTGAATATTTTTGTACAAGTGATGCTTTTATCCTTTTTCATTATCTCTTCAGGGTAAAGACCCAGTAGTGGTATTGTTGGATCAAAGGGTATGCACATTTTTGTTGCTCTTTGGGTGTAATTCCAAATTGTTCTCTAGAAAGGTTGGATGAGTTCACAGCTCCACCAACAATGTATTAGTGTCCCAGATTTCCCCTATCCCTTCCAACATTGATCATTTTCCTTTCTGGCCATATTGGTCAGTCTGAGAGGTGTGAGGTGGTACTTCAGAGATGCTTTAATTTGCATTTCGCTAATAAGTAATGATTTAGAGCAATTTTTTCATGTAACTATGGATCACTTTGATTTCCACATCTGGAAATAAATTGCCTTTGCATGTCCTTTGACTATTTGTCAATTGGGGAATGGCTTGTTTTTTTTTTTTAATTTGACTCAGTTGTCTGTATATTTTAGAAATATACTGGTTGTACAAATTGTTTCACAATTTGCTATATTTCTTTTGATCTTGGTTATAGTGGTTTTGTCTGTGCAAAAGCTTTTAAATTTAATGTAATTGAAATTATCTAGGTTGGGTTTTTTTTAGATTTTTTTTTCAAGGCAATGGGTTTAAAGTGGCTTGCCCAAGGCCACTCAGGTAATTATTAAGTGTCTGAGGTCGGATTTGAACTCAGGTACTCCTGACTCCAGGGCTGGTGCTCTATCCACTGTGCCACCTAGCCACCCCTAGGCTGTTTTTAATGATGTTCTCCAAGATGGAAAATTCTAACCTGGCATGTTATAGATCTAAAGCTGGAAAGGATCACAGAGTCTATTTAGTACAACCCTCCCTTATTTTAGAGATGAGGAAATTGAGACATAGAGAAATTAAATGACTTGTCAAAAGTCACCCAGTTGTCAGAAGTGGGATATAAAGACGTTCTCAGACTTTATTGCCTATGTTCTTTCCATTATACCACATTGTCTTATATATGTTTGTAAATACCCTTTGTAAGAAAAGATCCAAAGTAAATAATCTTATACTTGGAGAGTTAATCTCTATTGATTTGATGTTATTATCATCTTGTTTTCTATCCATTTTGTAACATGGTATGTGGGGTCATCTTTTTCATTTATGACCATCCTTAAAGCAAATTTCTTAAGATTAGTTATTACTGACAATTGTTATTGGTCAAGGACCAATTTAGATGAGAAGGCAAAGAACAAGTATAGCATGTGCATTTATCTGTTCTTTTAACATGATAGGTGTTTGCAGATTGTCAATGAGATCTCCTTAGGGCAAAGGCTGTTTTTGTCTGCTTTGTATCCTCAGCACTTAGGATAGTACCTGAAACAGAATAGGGGCTTGATAAATGTTTGCTGCTATTTTTATTGATTTTGTTTGTTCACTAAAACTCTGTTGTGATGTTTTACTGCTATGGATATCATCCTGGCTTCCAGAAGAGGATAAGATCTGAATATAATTTCTGCCAATCTAAAAAGTCTTTGACAGGCTTTGTGACTTTTATCCAAGGACCAACCCAGTTAAATTCAGAGTTTTCACCTGAAGATAGGTCACTAGGGGATGGAATTTTAAATTGCAGCAAGTCATAAAATGGTTTACTGAACCCCAGAGGAATTTTAATCTGTGTTGGTACATGAAGTATCCACATTGGCAAAATTTCAGAGCTCTTCCATCAATTAATCTCCAAACTTTTGTTTAACATCTACTATGTACTAAACTCTGACAGATACACTAAAAATAGACAATTTCCATAGTCTCTGCCCTCGTGGAACTTCAGTCTCATTTGAGGGAGAAAACATACATGTGTAAGTAACAGTTATAAAGTAATTTGGGGAATTGCTTCTAACAAGTGAAGGGATCAGAAAAAATTCCATGTGGATAGTAGTGCTTTAGTTTGTGGAAAACTACAAATTCTTTTTTAAAAAATTTATTGTTTTAATCTGTAAAGATAATTTTCATTCATTTATTTTTTTTTGGTAAGATTTTAAGTTCCACATTTCTTCCCTTCCCTCTTTGTCCTTTCCCCTCCCCTTAATAAGTGAGTAATCTAATATAGGTTATACATGTATAAGTATGTTAAACATATTTCTGCATTAGTCATGTTGTGAATGAAGAATCAGAACAAAAGGGAACCAAAAAACCATAAGAAATTTAAAAAACCAAATGCATAAAACAAAATTTATTTTTCTCTCTCTTTTTTTAAATTTTTCTTTTGCAAGATAAATGGGGTTAAGTGGTTTGCCCAAGGTCACACAGCTAGGTAATTATTAAGTGTCTGAGGCTGAATTTGAACTCAGGTACTCCTGACCCCAGGGCCGGTGCTCTATCCACTGCACCACCTAGCTGCCCCCAAAACAAAATTTTAAAATGGAAAATAGTAAGCTTTGGTCTTTATTTATTTTCCACAGTTCTTTCTCTGAATGTGGATGGTATTTTCCATCACAAGTTCTTTAAAATTGTCATTGATAATTATACTGCTGAAAAGAGCTAAGTCCATCATATTTAATCATCACACAATGTTACTGCTCATGTGTACAATGTTCTTCTGGTTCTACTTACTTCCCTCACCATCAGTTCATGTAAGTATGTCGAGAAGTCTACCTATTCATGAATTTTTTATAGTGCTATAGTATCCATCACATTCATATAACACAATTTGTTTAGCCATTCCCCAATTGATAGACATCCCCTCAATTTCCAGTTCTTTGTCATTTCAAAGAGAACTGCTATAAATATTTTTGTATATGTGGATCTTTTTCTCTTTTTTTATGATCTCTTTGGGAGATAGATTTAGTAGTGGTATTGCTGATTTCATTTCCCTTTGGACATTATTCCAAATTGCTCTCCAG
Organism: Macrotis lagotis; assembly: GCF_037893015.1. Classification (NCBI taxonomy): domain Eukaryota; kingdom Metazoa; phylum Chordata; class Mammalia; order Peramelemorphia; family Peramelidae; genus Macrotis; species Macrotis lagotis. The sequence continues at coordinate 670,767,767 of NC_133658.1, read as the reverse complement.
AATGACTGGATCAGTTCACAACTCCACCATTAGTGCCCCAGAAAAACTATAAATTACAAGAAATGGAGTTGAGAAATGAGTACATTTTAAGGATGGAGGATAGGCAGGGGGAAAGCACTAGGTGAGGGATGGGTAAGAAGTCTAGTTTGGGTCATAGGATATGGGAGTTAGTCAGATTGCCTAACTCTTGATTGTCTAACTTTGATTGTCTCCTCCTCTCCTTTGTACACATATTCTACTTTTTAAAATGCCATTGATCTTTTTTTTTTTTTTTTTTTTTTTTTTTTTTTAGTTTTTGCAAGGCAATGGGGTTAAGTGGCTTGCCCAAGGCCACACAACTAAGTAATTATTAAGTGTCTGAGACCAGATTTGAACCCAGGTACTCCTCCAAGGCCGGTGCTTTATCCACTGTGCCACCTAGCCGCCCCCATTGATCTTTTCTAGATTTATAGTCATAAATAGAATTATGCAGGGAGTTATGGACATAGGGAACATTGTAATTGGAAACAAATTTTGAAATCTTTTACACTTAAATTCTGCCTTGTAAGGAAATGTTATCTGTGCCTGTGATGTAAATTGACTCCTATTCTTCCATTGTTATATGTAAATTCCTGACCTCTCTTCATTTCCAACCCCCACCCCCCCACCCCCAACTTCCAGCCTTTTACCTGATTTCAGTCAGTAGAGGGGGAGGGATTTCCCCCTTTGCCCATATTTCCCTGACACTTTTATACCCAGAGAGTGGGCAAGACTTGAAAGTCTGCCAAAGACTTCCCTCCTGGCAGGTAGACTCATTTAGCCCAGTCAGTTCTCCTGTCTAATTCTTTCTGACTGTCTCTCTTTTTCTCACTCACTCAAGCCTCTCCTAGCCTTTTGTCATTCACTCCTTCCCTCAAGCAATTTACAAACTGCTTGCTGCTTCTCCAGGAGGAGAAAAGGTTTAAATTTGTAAACTTTGCAGGCTTATATAATAAACTATTTGTGAATTCTTTTTACCATCTAGACCTCTCAATCTTCCCAGCAACAGAATCAACTAAACAAATTCTAAATGCTTTATCTTGGAGGTGCCACTACTGAATAATTTTGTTTATTTGCAGAGTTTGAAAAAATGCAATCATTGTTTAGCAACCTTCCTATGCTTGATAGCTAGGAAGGTCACATTCCTAAAGGCTTTACATTTAAAGAGCAGTTAAAGATGGGAAACTGAGTAGAAAGGGATCCTATTACTTTTTTTGATATTCTCTTATTCTCCTTCCTTTAATTTATCCTTCATTCCCATGTAATGATTGCAGACTGTTTGGTTACTCAATTTCCTTCTCTTCCTGAAAATTTCCCAAGTACTAGAATTAATGGCATTAGTCATTAGGGGTAATAAAGAGTACATAGTTCTTTTTTTTTTAATGATTTATTTATTTTCACATGACTACAATAATCTTGTGAAAGTAAACATAAACTCTCCTCTCCCTAAAAAAAATAGAGAAACCTCAAGAGAAATAAAATGAGAGTAAAAAAAACTGTACTTCAGTTTGTGTTCAGATGCCATTGGCTCTGACTCTGGGATGAGTAACATTCTTTATTATAAATCTATCAGAGAAGTTGCTTCAATGTTTTTTTTCCCCCCACAATTGCTATTGTTAACTCTTTTTCATTCCATTCTATTCCTCCCCACTCCCATTTATTCTCTTCTCTGGATTCCTGACCCACTCTCCTCAGAAATGTGTTGTATTTGACTATCCTCTCCTATGATTTCTCTCTCTTCTATCACCTACTCCCACCCCTCCCCTCCCTTTGTCCCCTTTCTCCCAGTCCTTTCTCCCCCCCCCCCCCAGGGTAAGATAGATTTCTATACTCTATTTGAGTGTGTATCTTATTTTCTTTCTGAACCATTTCTGATGAGAATGTAGACTAACTCATTCCCCCTCATCATTTCCCTTTCTACTTCATTGCAAAAACTTTCTTGACTCTTTTACTTGAAATATTTTAGCCCACTCTACCTTTCCTTTCCCTTTCACCCAGTACATTCTTTTTTCACCCATTGACTCCATCACTATACTATATTATACTATTATATTCAACTCCCTCCTGTGCCTTGTCTATATATGCTCCTTCTAACTGTTCTTATAAATGAGAAGGTTCATATGGGTTATTCATATGGGTTATCAACCTCATTAAATACCTTATAATTAGCCTTTCCTGTCCACCTTCTCTATGCTTCACCTGAGTCATGTACTTGAAGATCAAACTTTCTGTTCATCTCTAGTCTTTTCAACAGGAAAATTTGAAAATCCCTTATTTCACTGAATGTCCATCTTTTCCCCAAAGGAGGATGTTCAGTTTTGCTGGGTAATTGATTCCCAGTTGTAATCCACACTCTTTTGCCTTCTGGAATATCATATTCTAAATCCTTTTAGCCCTTAATGTAGATGCTGCCAAATCCTGTGTAATCCTGACTGTAGCACCACAGTAATTAAATTGTTTCTGGCTTTTTGTGGTATTTTCTCTTTTCCTGGTCATGACATTCAGGTAGACTAATAATTTTTAAATGATCTCTACTAGATGTATTTTTTACATCACTTGTTTTATCAATGAGACATTTTGCACCGTCTTCTATTTTTCATTCTTTTGGTTTTGTTTTATTATTTCTTGATTTCTCAAAAAGTCATGTTTCTCTCAATAGCACTCTACATTTGAAGGAGTTATTGTCTTCAGAGAACTTTCTTATCCTTTTCTACTTTTTTAAGGCATTCTTTTCATTGACCTTTTAGACTGCCTTTTCCATTTGACCTAAATTGATTTTTAACATGTTATTTTCTTTGGTATTTTTTTGTATTTCCTTCACCAAGCTACTGAATTGGTTTTCATGATTTTCCTGCATTGCTCTCATTTTTCTTTCCAATTTTTCCTCTATCTCCCTTTGCCTTTCAAAGTCTTTTTTTTTGAGCTCTTTCATTGCCTGATACCAATTCTTATTTTTCTTGGAGGTTTTTGGATACAGAAACTTTAATTTTTGTCATCATCTGAATGTATATTTTGATTCTCCATGGCATCAGTGTAATGGTCAGATTCTTTTTTTTTCTGTTCTTTGCTCATTTTCCCCAGCCTATAATCTGATTTTAATATACTTCCAAAATTTTTGGGGGAGTCTTGGGACATCTTCCCAGAGACCTTGATTCCTCCAGTGTCTTATAAGAGTCTCTGCCTGTTCTCCTGGCCTGTTCTCTGGTCTGTGGATGATCACAGACATTCTTTTCTGCCTTGGACCTGTGAGGAGAATCGCTGCTCTATGGCATTGGGGGACCCAAACTGGGCCCTAGATTTAAGTGTGGGCAAAGCAGCAGAGGCCTGCCTGTCCCAGGGATAGCAAAGAGACCTTTGCAGTCTCTCCTGCCCCCACCCTCATCTTCAGCCTGAGAGCTCTGGAAGCAGCTGCTGGGTGCCCCTGTGGGTTACCAAGTGGGGTTTCTCTGAGGCCTGTGCTGGCCTGAACTCCTACTCACTCTGGTGCTGACCATCCAGTTGATTCTGACCATTCCTGGGATTCAGTCACCTGGTGGCCTGTTCCTGAAAGGCTGGAACTGGTTTGCTCCAGTGTTGCCTGACTGTACTGGGGCTCTTTCCAACCCCCATTCCAGTGGAATAGAATTTTCCTGTGGATTTACCAAGTTATCTTGGGCTGGAAAACTGTTTCACTCAATCCTTCTGTGTGTTCTGCCACTCTAGAACATGGTTAGCATCGTGATTTTACCAAGAACATAGTTCTTTAAAAGAGATTAGACTAGTTGTGAGAAAAGGGAGTGAATGGAGGCTTCTACCATGCTCCAAGTCATTGGAAGCTATCTTTATTATACCTAACATCTACATATCAAACTCCAGTCCTTGAGTCTTATGAAAACTTGATGGTTGATTATTATATACCTTTTTTGAAGTCCTATTTGCTAATCTACCTAGTTGTTACAGATCTTTTGGGAAGGACATAAAAAGCCTCTTGTCTCAGAACCTATAGCATTTGTAATTTTCTATTTCTTCAGAGAATAATTATTAATAATTATTAATAAATTGAAATTCTAACATTTTTTACTAATATCTCATTTTATCCTTAGAAGGTATCTAATAGATAGGGTATTTGTACCAGAGTACTGACAAGTTAGTTAATCACACACACACAAACACACACATACACACACACATGCATGTAACTTTATATGTGCATTTATACTTTTATATATATATATATACTTGTTCAAAATCACAGAGCAAGTTTTAAGGGTATAATTAGTATGAAAACTTAGACCTCCTGATCCTTAATCCTATTTTCTTTTCAATGATCTATGCTGCTGTTGTAGACTTTATTTAAACTTTTGCTGTATTAACTTATGGGCCTTAAGGCACTCTGATTTAACTAGTAGGGTCATTCATTGGACTTTGTGAGAAGTGAAATCTCAGATTTCAAAAAAATTAAATTTGCATTTGATTTTCTTATATATTCAACAAACACAGCATTTAGTAATCTATTTTGCTTCTGTATTTCTTATTTCCCTAACACATCACCATTGTCCAAAGTTCATTCATTCATTCAAACTTTTAGTGAATACCTACTTTTGTATTGGGCACTTTTTGATGACTACTATTTCTTCATCTTCCTCATTTAGCTTTTCATAGAGATTTCCTTCTCTCTATATTAGATTTTTTCATATCTTTTTCAGTTCTTGGACACTTGTCAGTCATCTCATTTTCCTATCTGTTCTTTCACTTTTTGGCTTATTGTAAAAGTCTGTAAAACAATCTTTTCCTGAACCCCAAATCAAAATGGCTTATCAAAAGGACTGGTTGAATTTTGGGGCCAATGAACTCACTTTCTCAATGTTTTACCACTTAACTTTTGAAAATGGTTAATGTTCCAACAATTTAAAAAAGTCATTCTATTTTTAGCTAGATTCCATCATTTCCTGTGTCAGCTAAATAGAACATGAGGCTTTGCACAAAGACTTTGGGAAAATATTAATGAAGATTTATATTTATAACTTAATTATCATAATTTCATTCCTGAAATATGCATTTTTTAGATGCTAAAATGCAACAATAATGCTCTAACCTTACTTGCAAGTAGTTCATACTGTCAGAACATGTTGTCATTTTGGATCATATTCCCTCTTGAGTTCTTTCTTCTTTATTTTTGTTAAACTGTTCCCTAAGTATTATCCTATTTCTGTTGTTTTTTTATCTTGACTTACAGAAGCAAATCAAAAAGCTACCTAAAACCAAAATTAAAGAAACTCATTAAAGATGCTTTATGTAAATCTAGTCACTTGATTATTTAGATGCTAAAAAAATTTCTGTTCACTGATTCACTTTTTGCTTTTTCTTGGTTGTATATTTTGCAATATGGAATATTTTGCAGTATAAAATTATTTAAATGTAACTATTTTATGCTCACCTGTAACTGCCATGTAAACAAAGGTAGGAATTTATTCAGTTGAACTATTTGTCCTAGATAACATTTAGTTTGTTTAGAAGGTCTCAAGGGCAAATATCTGGCTATAAACTTTTCTTTTTCCACTCTGAAAAACTCTAAAAATCATTTCTTAGTGCAACAAAGTTAAACATATAACACGATACATGTTAGTTTTATGTAGATATAACTGTAAATATTCACTTTACTAACGCAAGAATGATTAAATTATTTCTTAAAATTATTTAGCCCCAGCAAACAAGTTGGTTAAAAATAGCTTCCTTTTGTGGCCCTTAAAATATATATTTAACAATTTTTCAGACTCAAAGTGAAAGTTTTAAGATTATTGTGGCCAAATTTGTAAGCTGGCATAAAAGATTTATTTAAATTATGACTCTTATTTACTCATTAATTATATAACTGTAATGCTTCAGACAGAACCTAGCAACTTGGTAAATCAATCAGTAAACCAACAAGCATTTATAATCTTTGAGGAATTGTCACAGATCTGGGGAAAGAAAAGTGATAACAAAATAGTTCCTGTGTCCAAGGAGCTTATGTTCTATTTGAAGGAAACAATATAGAAGTTTATAAAAGTATCTGGGAGAGTGACTGCTACCTGAGAGGTGGAATCAGGGTAGATTTCATGTAGAAGAAGGTGATGACTGAGTTTTGAAGGGAGCAAGGGATTCCAACAGGTAGGTACTGTGAAACTTTTAAAACCTTAAAATAAAGGGTTAAAATAAGATGATCACCCCATCTGAGAGAGGTCTGAATATTTATTCTGCAAAGAGAGGGGGAACTGGGAACAAAAGATAAAAGGTTAAACCTCCTACTGGAGGCCATCCTACTAAATTGTTCATCCTTATATAATCCTATTTTGTCTAAGGGAGGAGACTTTCCTGGATTGAAATATCTGGAGGGCAGGACTAGTATTCCTGCATTCTGATCATTATCTTCCTGAGTTTGTAATATCCATAGGTTTTTGATTTTCTTCTTACAGTAAAGTGCTGGTTGAATATTGTTATAAAGAGATCAGTCTTTTTACCAGGAATATAGTTGGGAAAAACTCACTACTATTATTAGTATTGTTACTCTTTGACAATAGAGAGGAAGAAAGAGGAAGAGGGAGGGAGACAGCTTGTACAAATGAATGCAGGTGGAAGGTGGGAGGTAGAATGGTATGCCCTAGGAACAGCTAGTAGATAGACTTGTTGAGTTGAACCATGAAGGATGTGAAGGGGAATGATACACCTGGCAAAATAAATTGAATTCAGATTGTGAAGAACTTTAAAAGTCAAACAAAAGGGTTTGGATTTTACCATAGAGACAATTAGGAGCCCCTGGAGCTTTTAAAGCAGACAGATGCATGATCAGAATTGTATTTTAGGAATACCACATTGGCAGCTCTGGGTAAAATAGATTAGAGTGAAGAGAGAGTGTAGGTAAGGAGATCAATTAAGTGGATATTTTAACAGTCCAGGTGAGAGGTGATGAGAGTCTAAATTAGGATGAATAAAGTATGGAAAGAATACTGGGTTTGGAGTCAGAGGTTTTGGATTCAGTTTCCTTATTTATTGATTAATTCCTGTTTCACAATCTCCCTTGGCCTCAGTTTCCTACGCTTTAAAATAATATATATAGGATTGACCCAGATGACCTCTAACTTTCTTTTTGGATATCCAATGACTTTCATCCTATATGGGATGTGACAAATGTTAGCATCTATAAAAACTGTTTTCAACATTAGTTTTAGGCAGAGTTGGTCAAGAAATCTTTTAGGTAAACTGTACCAGATTATTCATTTTGAGATTATGGGATTTAGAGTACAGGGGAACTAAAAAAGTTATAGCGAATAAACTTCACTCTCATTTTTACAGAGGGAGACCCTGAATTCCAGAGAGGTTAAGTGATTTTTCTATTATCTAAAAGTTTTCCACTGGAAGGATAGGGCATTTATTAAGTACCTACTATGTATCAGGTACTATTCTAAGCACTAGGAATACAAATACAAGTGAGCAAGACACTTCCTATCCTCAAGAAATTTATATTATTTCTTTTTTCTGGAGGCAAATCTAACAATTCTTTCTTATTGCAATTTCCCTACCTGTGTTCAAAAGTTCTGGCAAGTTTTGTTTTGTTATTTGGTGTTCTGTTTTTTTTTGACTTGTGATGTTCTTTTAGGAGACCTATAGCTTAAGTTATTTATGTGAATCCTGTCTTTGAAATCAATATTTTTCCTTTTTTAAGGATTAGTTTTTCCTTTTTTCTTTCTTTTTTTTTTAGGTTTTTTTGCTAGGCAATGGGGTTAAGTGGCTTGCCCAAGGCCCTCACAGCTAGGTAATTATTAAGTGTCCCAGGTCGGTTTTGAACTCAGGTATTCCTGACCCCAGGGCTGGTGCTCTATCCACTGTGCCACTTAGCCACCCCAATTAGTTTTCTTTTAAGATTATTTTCTTTCTCTTCTTCCAGATCATCTTTCACTTCTTCATATCTGCATTCCAATGAATTATTCACTTCACATATATACACATATATGCATATTTTATTTGTTTTCCAATTATATACAATAGTAATCTCTACCTATCATTTTTTGGTAAGGTTTTCAATTTTACAATTTCCCCCCCACCCCCTTCTCTCCCCCAACCCCCCACACAAGGCAGTCTATGTTACATATTGATCAAAATTGAATGTGTTGAGAGAAAAATCATATCCTTGAGGAAAAAATAAAATATTAGATAGCAAAATTATGTAGTATATAAAACAATTTTTTTTAAAAAAAATTGAATGTAATAGTCTTTGGTCTTTGTTTAAACTCCACAGTTCTTTTTCTGGATACAGATGGTATTCACCATCCCAGATACCCTAAAATTGTCCCTGAGGGATTGAATAAGTCCATTAAGATTGAATTATTAACTTGTTTTTTTGATGAGATTTTGCCACCAAAGATTTATTTATTTAGTTAGTTAACATTTTGATGATTATTTCTGCTGTGCAGGTCATATATTATGCTTTTATAATTCTGATTCTCCCTTTATAAAACATTCTGGAGTCTCCTGCTCTCTGAGAATCCATAGTACTTTCTCTTTTATCAGGTTTTGGTTAATTTTCCTTTCTCTTGAAATATTTATTTAGAGATATTTATTGCTTAGCTGATTTGGGAGCCATATTCTCTTTTGTTATTAAAGTGTAATCTCTTGACATCTGCATGTGTTCAAGGTTTTTAATTTATGTCTCTTCTGATATTTTTGATAATTTTTTTTTCTTTTATTCTGCTATCACATCCTGACTTCTTTCCACTTGAAGGCAGTTTTCTGGAGTGATAGAACTTAAAACCGTTTTAGCCTCCTCCTTTCCTAGGCATTTCACTTTTCAGTGGTCTGTTTCCATTCTACAAGGTAGGATGGAAGTGGTCTCAGCTGGTATCTAGTCCCTATTTCCTTCAGGCTAGATAGAGCTCCACACAATCTGGTACCCTGCAACTATTCCCTTTGTTCTAATGGGGGGCAGCTAGGTGGCACAGTGGATAGAGCACAAGCCTTGGAGTCAAGAGGATGGGAGTTCAAATCCAACCTCTAATGCTTACTAGTTGGGTGACCTTGGGCAAATTACTTAACCCTGATTGCCCTGGATCCAGGGCCATTTCCAGTCATCCTGATTCATATCTGGCCACTGGACCCAGACAGCTCTGGAAGAGAAAGTGAGACTGGTGACTTAGTGTAACATTTCCTCACTCAAATCCTATTCACACACTTGTCATGGCTTTCCTGATGCCTTGGTCTTCTTCGAAAATGAAGGACAAACATGTATGGTATAGCATGCTGCTTAACTGTAGTCCTGCACACTTCCCACTTAATTATAAGTCTACTTCTGTGCATTGGGCAAGAGTTAATAAAAACAGAATTGAGCTCTATTATAAAACACAGTGCCCTTAGAGTCTGGGGGATGGTGCAGGGAGAAGGAGCTTGGCAAGCACTTTAGGGATTAGTCTTCTTTGCAGTTACTGCATCTGGGTTGTTACATCCTTAGTGTTCTTGGGGGCTTAGATAATGTACAGCTGCAATAGTTTTATCTATTTTATATATTTCTTATTGTGGAGAGGTATGAGAGATGTTCTGGTGTCTCTAATATCTTATTAGTCATGTGCCAGAGAAGTAGAAGCTTACATACTAATGGGGGAAGACAGCCACAAAGAGGAGCTGGAAAGGAGGATGATGACAACAGGTAAAATGGTATGAAGATGACCAGAAAATTGGAGGCTTGAATCTCGGCAAATAAAACCAATCAGAATCTGAGATTGCAGTGATGGGAGTAGAGGAGAGATGAGTGATGCCAAATATAAACACCCTGCTGAGGAGATGGTGGAGAAGTGACAAAGACTGAGACCTGGTTCTGGGAAAGAAAAGGAAAAAGTTCATCTTTTATTACAGCATGTATCATCAGATCCAAAATTTTTATCCTGATGAAAAAGTTTTGAAATCTTAAATTCTAAATACAATTATACTGAACTTAAAAACTGGTCTGGGGTTTGTTTAGTGGCTTTTCCTTTTTTTTCTATTTTTGTACATTTCAAGATGAGTAGGAATTTGAGTGTAGGAGGTGAATTTAAAGTCAGATTTTCAGTAGTCTAATGATTCATGCAGCTAAGTATTAACTGTTCTAGATTAGGTATTTTCTTATTTGAACTTTTTATTTTTTTATGAAATTCACATTAATGCTCTTTTCTGTATGATTCGGTGAAATGATTTAATGGATAAGGAGAGTCCATTATTTAGGGTTTATACCTTCTTTCCTGCTCAGCTCACTGATAGCAGTAAAACGCCTAAAAATTTGGTATCCTTTCTCATGTTCATTTGAGGAAGAGAGAAGACAGTAGGCAAATAGACTCAAACAAGATGTTAACTAGGGAGAAGATTTGAATGTATCTTTTTTAAAAAAATTTATTTTATTTTTCTCTAATTGCATATACAAATTTTTTTAATATTCATTAAAAAATTTTAAATTCCAAATTCTCTCCCTCCTTTTACCCTTCCCCCATTCTTTTTTCTATTGATATTTTGCTTTATTTTTTCATTTATGTGTTATGAAAGTTTTTCAGCATTCATCCACATGAATGTGTATATTTATAAATTACATAATTTCCTTCCATTCTCCCTTCCTACACCCCTCCCCTCAGCAGCAAACAATTTGATGAACAATGTACATATACATTTGTGTTTAATATATTTACAGATTAGTCATTTTCTATATTAGGAGTTATAATTAAGTAAAAAAGAAAGAAAATGAGATAGGAAGATAGAATATGAAATAGGAAGGAAAAACATAAGAGAATTTTTTTATAAAATGAATGTAGGATTCATTCATATTTTGTAGGGTTGTTGTTTTTTTGTTTTGTTTTGTTTTTCTTCTTCTGGATGTGGATAGCATTGTCCATGACAGGTCTCCCAGAGTTATCCTAGCTCTCTGAACTAATGAGAGGAACTGTGTCCATCAAGTTGATCAATTCACAATGTTGTTGTGTATGTGTACAATGTTTTCTAAGTTCTGCTTCGTTCGCTCAGCATCAGTTCTTGTAATTCTTTTCATGCTTCTCTAAAATCTGACCACTTATGGTTTCTTATAGAACAAGAGTACTTCATAGCATTCATACATATACCATAACTTGTTCAGCCATTCCTCAATTGCTGAACATCTCCTCAATTTCAAATTCTTTGCCACTACAAAAAGATCTGCTATGAATATTTTGGAACATGTGGGACTTTTCCCATTTTTTATGGATGTAGGTCCAGTACTGGTATTCTGAGACAAATGATATGATCATTTTTATAACTCTGGGCATAGTTCCATAATGCTGTCCAGAATGGTTGGATTAGTTTACAACTCCACCAATAGTACATAAATGTCCCAATCTTCCCACAATCTAGATTAGTTTTTGACAAATTCTGCCAACAATGAATGAATTTAAAAGAGATGGAATATAGACAGAATTGGGTTGATTCTGGTTTGTTTAGATTATCCATATTTCAATGAAATGTGAATAGCAACTGTATATGCTTTCTTTTTTTGAATGATTTTTGTCTTTTTTTAAAATTTATTTATATATTACGAAAAGTCTTGTAAGAGTAAACATAATCCCCCCTCCCCCCAAAATAAAAAATCTCACAAGAAATAAAATGAAAGAAAGAGAAAAAATGTGCTTCAGTCTGTGTTCCAATACCATTAGCTTTATCTCATGGCGGATCACATTCTTTTTAAGTCCATCAGAGAAGTTACTTCCACAGTTGATGTTGCTGATTGTAATTCTCTCCATCCATTTCTCCCCACTACCAATTATTATTATTTTCTCTCTCTTTTCACTCTGCCCCTCATCAAAAGTGTTTTGTGGGACAGCCAAGTGGCACAGTGGGCAGACCACCAGCCCTGGGGCCAAGAGGCCTCAAGCCAGCATCCCATCCCAGAAACCCATCCCCACCCATCCCCATGGTCCCAGACAGGCCATCCAATCCCACCACCTTACAAAAAGTAAAAAAAAAAGTGTTATATTTGACTATCCTCTCCTGTGATCTACCCTCTCCTCTATCTCCTACCTCCCCCCCCTTCCCCTGATCCCTTTCTCCCCACCCCCCCTTTCTCTCCATTTTCTTCTAGATTTCTATGCCCTATTAAATTATATATGTTGTTTCCTTTCTGAGCCATTTCCAATGAGAATGAAGCTCCCTTATTCCTCTTCACCTTCCCCTCTTCCATACCATTGCAAATGCTATTTATTGACTCTTTTACATGAACTATCTTAGTCTATTCTACAACTCCTTTCCTTTCTCCCAGTACATTTCTTTTTTTACCCATTGACTTCATTTTAAAAATGTATTATACCTTCAAATTCAGCTCTCTCCTGTATCTCAACTATAAAAGCTCCTTCTAACTGGTCTAATAAATGAAAAGTTTCATATGAGTATTATCTATACCATCTTCCTGTTCAAGAATACACTTAGTTCATTATCATTAAATCCCTAATAATTTACCCTTCTCATCTACCCTCTCTGTGCTTCACCTGAGTCCCATACTTGAAGATCAAACTTTCTGTTCAGCTCTGGCCATTTCAACAGGAACATTTGAAATTCCCCTGTTTCATTGAAAATTCATCTTTTCCCTTGGAAGAGGATGTTTAGTTTTGCTGGGTAGTTGATTCTTGGTTATATTCCAAGCTCCTTTGCCTTCCAGAATATTATATTCCAAGTCCTACAAGCCCTTAATGTGGCTGCTGCTAAGTTCTGGGTAATCCTGACTGTAGCACACAGTATTTGAATTGTTTTGTTCTGACTACTTGTAGTATTGTCTCTTTGACTTAGGCATTCTGGAACTTGGCTATAATATTCCTGGGAGTTATTATTTATTTTTGGATCTCTTTCAGTAGGAGATCAGTGGATTCTCTCAGTTTCTATTTTGTCCTCTGCTTCTAGGATATCAGGATAAGCTTCCTGTAGAAATTCTTTAAAAATGAAGTCAAGGCTGTTTTCCTAATCATGACTTTCAGGTAGTCCAATATTTTTTAAATTGTCTCTTCTTGATCTGTTTCCCAGAGCTGTTGTTTTTTTCAATAAGCTATTTGGTGTTTTTTTTCTAGTTTTTTTCATTCTTTTGTTATTGTTTTATTGTGTCTTGATTCCTTGAAAAGCCAACAACTTCTTTTAGCTCCATTCTATATTTGAAGGATTTGTTTTCTTCAGAGAGCTTTCTTGTCTCCTTTTCCATCTTACTGATTCTGCTTTTTTAAGGTATTTTTCTCCTCATTAACTTTTTGAACTGTTTTTTTCCCATTTGATTTAAACTAGTTTATAGTATGTTATTTTCTTCAGTATTTTTTTTGATCTCCTTGACTAATCTATTGACTTGGTTTTCATGTTTTTCCTGCATTTTCCTCATTTCTCTTCCCAATTTTTCCTCTACCTCCCTTACTTGATTTTCAAAATCTTTTTTGAGATCTGAAATAGCCTGAGATCAACTTCTGTATTTCACAGAGGATTTAGATGCAGAAGCTGCAACTTTCTCACTCATTGTGTGTTTTGGTCCTCCATAGGACCAAAGTAATTGTCTATGGTCAGGTTCCTTTTATTTTTTTCTGTTTACCTCATTTCCCCAACCTGTGCCTAGTTTGAGGTGCTTCCAGAACTTTTGAGTTTTATTGGGACACCCCCACAAGGACCTCAGTATGTGAGGCTCTGACTGCTCTCCTGCCTGTTCTCTGGTCTGTGGATGGCAGTGGGGGCCCCCCAGACTGCGATCAGGATCTGAATATGAACAAAATACAAGAGTCTTGTCCCAGGTCCAGAGGAGAGACCTCAACAGTGTTCCCCCACCTCCTTACCTTCTGTGAGCTGAGCACTCTGGTCACAACTACTAAATGGCTTGCTTGCCACTAAGCAGCTCTGTGTGCCTGCTTCTGTTTCCTGGAATCTGGGCTGTGCTGAGGGCCACAGCTATGCTGGTGGCTGGGACTGTGCTGAAGGTCACACTGATCCCACTCCCTCTGGAACAGGTTTCCCTGCTGATCTTCCAGGTTGTACTTGATGTTCTCTGGGTTGCCAGGTCAGGAAACTGCTTCTGCTGCTGAACTCCCCTGGACCCAGGGGCACAGGCACCCAGTGGACTGTTCTGGGAAGACTGCAGCTACATCACTCCAGTGTGATAATACTGGTTGTGCTGTTGCACCTCCCTGCCTCCTCCCCCCCCCCCCCCCCCCCCCCCCGCCACAATGGAACAGAGTTTTCTCATGATTTTCCAGGCTACCCTGGGCTGGTAACTCACTGGATCTTTCTGTGGATTCTCTCTCACAAAAATTTAGTTAGAGCCATAATTTTAAGGTTTTTGGAATATTTTTGAGAGAGCTCCTAGGAAAGGCTGTTCTCATGATGCCATCCTGGCTCCACCCATCTGCTTGAATTATTTAAATGAATTATTTACTTCATTTTCTTAGTTGTTAGAAAATGGATTTTTCAGTTAACTTGGCATTGCAATTTAGATTTTTCAAATTCAGATAAAAATTTTGTAAATAAGTTTAGATAAAAAGTAGCTAGAGGATCTGCCATTGAGTTAAGAAGACTTGTCTTTGTTACAGTCTGCCTATGTGATCTTGGGCTCATTATTTAACCTGACAGTGCTCTAAGTTATTTTATAATAGATATATTGTTCTGGTCCAATGGAGACATTTCTATTCCTTGAGTTTCTCATTCAGATGAAATCACAAATCCAGACACACACATTCCTTACACCAGCCCCAATTTTATTTTTATTTATTTATTTATTTATTTATTTATTTATTTATTTATTCATTCATTCATTCATTCATTCATTCATTTTTTTTTTTTAGATTTTTCAAGGCAATGGGGTTAAGTAGCTTGCCCAAGGCCACATGGCTAGGTAATTATTAAGTGTCTGAGGTTGGATTTGAACCCAGGTACTCCTGACTCCAAGGGCAGTGTTCTATTTACTGTGCCGCCTAGCCACCCCAGCCCCAATTTTAAATCAGTTTTTTACACTTAAATTTTTTCAATTGATATCTTTATTTTTTTTCTCCTTCCTCCTAAAAAATAAAGAAAAATAGTCCTTATCATATGCATAGTCAGTTCAAACAAATTATAATGGTCATGGCCAAAAGAGCATATATCATTTTACTTATATAGTCCATCAAATCTCTGTCCAAAGGTAGGTACCATTCTCTATCATTAAGTCCTCTGGAATCCATGGTTGATCATTGCATCAATCAGAGTTCCTGCCAATCAAAATTCTTTATTTTGACAATGTTTATATATATACATATATATACATATATATATAGTCTCTTGGTTGTGCTCATTTTATATTACATCCGTTCATACAAATCTTCCTAGATGTCCACAAACTAATAGTATTCCAATACATTAATATACCACAATTCTTCCAACCATTGCCTAATTGCTGGGAATCTCCATAGTTTCCAACTCTTTACCATCACCAAAATAGCTACTATAAATAAATGTATAGGTATACACATAGGACAGAGTTCTCAAATACATTCATTTCTGTCAGCATTTGTCATTTCCTATTTTTTTTTGTCAATTTTGCTGATCTTATGGGTTTCAGATTAAACCTCAGAATTGCTTTACTTTGCATTTTTCTAAATTATTAAAATTTTGCACGACTAATACAGAAATATGTTAAACATGACCATACAATGTATAACCTATATCAGATTAATCATTGTCATGGGGAGGGGGAGGGATTAGAAGGTGGTAGAAAAATGCAGAATGCAAAATCTTACAAAAATGAATTTTGAAAACTATTTTTACATGTAATTAAAAAATTGAAAGCATAAAAATAAATTTTAAAAAATTGCTAATGTTTTTGAACTTTTTAATGTGCTTTGTATAACTAGGGTTTCTTCCCTTGAAAATTGATTGTTTTAACCATTATCAGTTGGGAGATTATTAATCTTACCTGTTTAAATCTGTTCTTTTCATATATTGGAAATGAGAGATTATCAGAGAAACTTGTAAAAATTCTTCCCAGTTCACTATTTCTCTTAAAAAAATTTAGGTAAAATTATTTTTTAATTTTTTTTTAATTTCACAATTTTGCTTCCTCCTACCCCCCCAACAGAAGGCAATCTGATAGTCTACATTATTTCCATGCTATACATTTATCAAAATTGAATGTGTTGAGAGAGAAATAATATTGTAAAGGAAAAAAGAAAATGTAAGAGATAGCAAAATTACATAATAAGATACTTTTAAAAAAAATTAAAGGTAATAGTCTTTGGTCTTTGTTTATACTCCACAATTCTTTCTTTGGATACTGATGGTATTTTTCATTGCAGATACCCTAAAATTGTCCCTGATTGTTACACTGATGAAATAAATGATCAAGTCTATTAAGGTTGATCATCACCCCCATGTTGCTGTTAGGGTATACAGTGTTATTCTGGTTCTGCTCATTCCCCTCAGCATCAGTTCATGCAAATCCTTCCAGGCTTCCCTGAATTCCCCTCCCTTCTGGCTTCTAATAGAACAATAGCATTATATAACATACATAGACCACAATTTGTTCAGCCATCCCCCAGTTGATGGACATTCACTCAATTTCTAATTCTTTGCCACCACAAACAGGGCTGCTATGAATATTTTTGTTCAAGTGATGTTTTTACCCTTTTTCATGATCTCTTCAGGGTATTGCTAGATCAAAGGGTATGTACATTTTTGTTGCTCTTTGGGTGTAATTCCAAATTGCTCTCCAGAAAGGTTGGATGAGTTCACAGCTCTGACAACAATGCATTGGTGTCCCAGATTTCCCACATTCCTTTCAACATTGATCATTTCCCTTTCTGGTCATATTGGCCAGTCTGCATTTTTCTAGTTAAAATTATTTTAATAATTAATTGGTTTTTTCCAAACTTAGCAGTGATAAATCTTTGAAATTTTATATAATCAGAATTTTAAGTTTAGCCTTTTGTGACCTTGTTTGGTCATGAACACTTCCCCTACACATAGATTCAACCATACCTCCTGTCCATAGATCCAAAGATACTTGTGTGTTTGCTCATCTCATTTATTTAAAATTTAACTTTCTTTTGGTAAGGAAATGGGGTTAAGTGACTTGCCTAAGGTCACACAGTTAGGTAATTATTAAGTGTCTGAGATTGGATTTGAACTCAGGTACTCCTGACTCCAGAGCCAGTGCTCTGTCCACTGCACCACCTAATTGCCCTATAACCTTTTGGTTTTGGTTCAGATATCCATTTGAAGTTTATTTGGTAGATTGTGTGGTGCTAATCTGAAATTGATTTCTATCAAATTTATATCCAGTTTTACAATTTTTTCTTTTTTTGCCAAATAGTTAATGGGAGTCTTTGAGTTGGTGGACTATATAAGCAGAATGATAAGTACTTTTTAGCCATAAATACTCAATAAAGGTTTTTTTTTTGTGGTTTTGATTTTGCTTGTTTTATACCTAATCTGTTCTACTGATTAATATATTTTTCATTATTATTAGTCAGGAAAATACCTTTTCATAAGTTCAAATCTGGCCTTTAGACACTTACTAGCTTGTGGCTCTGGGCAAGTCACTTTGTGACCTTGTTCATCTCCTTTTCTGGAAAATTACTCTTTCATCCTTGACAAGAAAAGCCCAAATGGGGTCACAAACAGTCAGACATGACTGAAAAAACTACTCAAAACCAAAAAAAACCCCCCTCATTTTGATAATTACTTCATAATATAGTTTGAGATCTTTTTTTATTTTTCCTTTGAGATTGACCTTTTTTTTAAAACTGTAGATGAATTATTTTTTGTAGTTCTAGCTCTTCAAAGCCATGCTTTGGTAATTCTTTATGACAGTGAGTACTCACGTAAAATAATTTAGGTAGCATTGTCATTTTTATTATATTCCTTGCATGCATTTTTTAATTGGAGACAAAATGAAAATACTAATATGAAATTTTTGATGTCTTGAAAGTCTGTCTTAAATGTAATTTTCCCAAATATAAATTTGACAGTGCGGAAACTGAATATAATCAGAATAGCCTAAACCTATTATTCTGAGTGTATTCTTTTTTTCAATCGGTTTGTCTCTTTTCATATATAAGTAATAGGTGAAGAGAAAAAAGTTTTCAGATAATATAAACATCAAATATTCTAAAAGTGAATATGTGTATGTGTGTGTTTACAATTCTCTGAATAGAGTAGGTACTAATAAATGAATGATTTCTTGTCTTCTATTATGAATCTTTTCTGATTAATTCAGAGTGCCACTCCTTAAAATACTATATGTCAAAAATCATATTTCTTACAAGATCATTTGAATATGTTACTTTTTACTCCTTGTCACTGACAACTATGTCTGTAAAATTAGGCTTTAAAATCAAAATCAAACTATTTACTATGCATTTCTGACTTTTCTTACTCTGCTGACTTCTTTCACATATATCAAGTAAAGTTGTCTTTGACTCCTTTTGTTGCATTTCTTCTTTCTAGTTTGAACTCTACTATTTTCCAGGAGACTGGAACTTTCAAACCTTGCTTCCTGCCCTCTTAGTTTGTTGCAGTTGTTCTCAACTCTACATTTTTAAATACTTTGAATCTTCAATTCTACATTTTTTAAGAAGCTATCCTATACTTAGGAGGATGGTTTGAAAGCTTTTACCTTTTCCTCAGAAAAATATATATGCCAGTACAATTTAAGAAACCCCTTTAAAAACCTTGAAATTATTCTGAATCCATATCAGTACAAATCTATTCAGTTTAAACATGATGAAATGAATATTTTTTTGTGATTTATTAACTGCCATAAAATTTAGTGAGTAGAAGGAGAAAGTTATATTACATTGTGATCTATAGCATCCAATCAGCTGAATACTTCAGTGTATAGAGCATTGGACCCGGAGTCAAGACCCGAGTCCAAATATGACCTCAAACTCTTGCTAGCTGTGTGACCTGGGCAAGTAACTTAATCCCTAGTTGCCTCATTCCTTATCTATAAAATGGGGACAATCTGGCGAAAGAAATGGTAAACCCCTCTATTAGCTTTGCTAAGAAAACCCCAGGGACAAAAAAGTCCATAGAATCAATTTGAGGTGGATACAGCTTAAACAATTGAAGAACAAAGAGCAACTATCAGATTTATTGATTTGCTAAAGAAGTCAAAAGAATGCTGGCTGTTTCATTTTTAGGAAGCTTTATTTTAATTTGTATAATGTCAAATCTTGAATCCCTTTATCTTTTTTTTTAAAGGATGTTCCTTCTGGTTGGAGCTCCCAAAGCAAACACTACCCAACCAGGCATTGTAGAAGGAGGA